>NC_139220.1:336509167-336514167 GCF_055691185.1 Crinia signifera | reverse complement strand
GTGTGTGTGTGTCTCTCTCTCCCCCTTACTGTGTGTGTGTGTCTCTCTCCCCCTTACTGTGTGTCTCTCTCCCCCCTTACTGTGTGTGTGTGTGTGTGTCTCTCTCTCCCCCTTACTGTGTGTTTCTCTCTCCCCCTTACTGTGTGTGTGTCTCTCTCTCTCTCTCTCTCTCTCTCTCCCCCTTACTGTGTTTGTCTCTCCCCCTTACTGTGTGTGTGTCTCTCCCCCTTACTGTGTGTGTGTCTCTCCCCCTTACTGTGTGTGTGTGTCTCTCTCTCCCCCTTACTGTGTGTGTGTCTCTCTCTCCCCCTTACTGTGTATGTGTCTCTCTCTCCCCCTTACTGTGTGTGTCTCTCTCTCCCCCTTACTGTGTGTGTCTCTCTCTCTCCCCCTTACTGTTTGTGTCTCTCTCTCCCCCTTACTGTTTGTGTCTCTCTCCCCCCCTTACTGTGTGTGTGTGTGTGTGTGTCTCTCTCTCTCTCTCTCCCTCTTACTGTGTGTGTGTGTCTCTCTCCCCCTTACTGTGTGTGTGTCTCTCTCCCCCTTACTGTGTGTGTCTCTCTCTCCCCCCCCCTTACTGTGTGTGTCTCTCTCTCCCCCTTACTGTTTTTGTCTCTCTCTCCCCCTTACTGTTTGTGTCTCTCTCTCCCTTAGTGTGTGTGTGTCGCTCTCCCCCCCTTACTGTGTGTGTGTGTGTGTGTGTCTCTCTCTCCCACTTACTGTGTGTGTGTCTCTCTCCCCCTTACTGTGTGTCTCTCTCCCCACTTACTGTGTGTGTGTGTGTGTGTGTGTGTGTGTGTGTCTCTCTCTCCCCCTTACTGTGTGTTTCTCTCTCCCCCTTACTGTGTGTGTGTGTCTCTCTCTCTCTCTCCCACTTACTGTGTGTGTGTGTCTCTTCCCCTTACTGTGTGTGTGTGTCTCTCCCCCTTACTGTGTGTGTGTCTCTCCCCCTTACTGTGTGTGTGTGTCTCTCTCCCCCTTACTGTGTGTGTGTGTCTCTCCCCCTTTACTGTGTGTGTGTGTCTCTCTCCCCCCTTACTGTGTGTGTGTCTCTCTCCCCCCTTACTGTGTGTGTGTCTGTCTCTCCCCCCTTACTGTGTGTGTGTCTGTCTCTCCCCCCTTACTGTGTGTGTGTGTGTGTGTGTGTGTGTGTCTCTCTCTCTCCCCCCTTACTGTGTGTGTGTGTCTCTCTCTCTCCCCCCTTACTGTGTGTGTGTCTCTCTCTCTCCCCTCCTTACTGTGTGTGTCTCTCTCTCTCCCCCTTACTGTGTGTGTGTCTCTCTCTCTCTCCCCCTTACTGTGTGTGTGTGTCTCTCTCTCTCTCCCCCTTACTGTGTGTGTGTCTCTCTCCCCCCTTACTGTGTGTGTGTGTGTGTGTCTCTCTCCCCCCTTACTGTGTGTGTGTCTCTCTCCTCCCTTACTGAGTGTGTGTGTCTCTCCCCCCTTACTGTGTGTGTCTCTCTCTCCCCCCTTACTGTGTGTGTCTCTCTCCCCCTTACTGTGTGTGTGTCTCTCTCCCCCTTACTGTGTGTGTGTGTGTGTCTCTCTCCCCCTTACTGTGTGTGTCTCTCTCTCCCCCCTTACTGTGTGTGTGTGTGTGTGTCTCTCTCCCCCTTACTGTGTGTGTGTGTGTGTGTCTCTCTCCCCCCTTACTGTGTGTGTGTATCTCTCCCCCCCTTACTGTGTGTGTGTGTGTGTGTCTCTCCCCCCTTACTGTTTGTGTGTGTGTGTCTCTCCCCCCCCTTACTGTGTGTGTGTCTCTCTCCCCCCCTTACTGTGTGTGTGTCTCTCTCCCCCCTTACTGTGTGTGTGTGTGTGTCTCTCTCCCCCCTTACTGTGTGTGTGTGTGTCTCTCTCCCCCCTTACTGTGTGTGTGTGTGTCTCTCTCCCCCCTTACTGTGTGTGTGTCTCTCTCCCCCCTTACTGTGTGTGTGTCTCTCTCCCCCCTTACTGTGTGTGTGTCTCTCTCTCTCCCCCTTACTGTGTGTGTGTGTCTCTCTCCCCCCTTACTGTGTGTGTCTCTCTCTCCCCCCTTACTGTGTGTGTGTGTGTGTGTGTCTCTCTCTCTCCCCCCTTACTGTGTGTGTCTTTCCCCCTTACTGTGTGTGTCTCTCCCCCTTACTGTGTTCCCCCCCCCCACTGAGTCTTTCTCTCTCTCGCTTATTCGATTATTAACAATGCGAATGCTGGCAACATTTGGCCGCGGTTATTAGAGAATCCCACCCTTTATGACTTCCGCGAGCTTAATAAATCTGCCCTGAGTCTCTCTCACTCGCTCTCTCGCTCTGTGTGTGTGTGTGTGTGTGTGTGTCTCTCTCCCCCCTTACTGTGTGTGTCTCTCTCCCCCCTTACTGTGTGTGTCTCTCTCCCCCCTTACTGTATGTGTCTCTCTCTCCCCCCTTACTGTGTGTGTCTCTCCCCCCTTACTGTGTGTGTCTCTCCCCCCTTACTGTGTGTGTGTGTGTCTCTCTCCCCCCTTACTGTGTGTGTGTGTGTGTGTGTGTCTCCTCTTTTACTGTGTGTGTGTGTCTCTCCCCCCTTACTGTGTGTGTCTCTCCCCCCTTACTGTGTGTCTCTCCCCCTTACTGTGTGTGTCTCTCCCCCTTACTGTGTGTGTCTCTCCCCCTTACTGTGTGTGTCTCTCCCCCTTACTGTGTGTGTCTCTCCCCCTTACTGTGTGTGTCTCTCCCCCTTACTGTGTGTGTCTCTCCCCCTTACTGTGTGTGTGTGTGTCTCTCCCCCTTACCGTGTGTGTGTCTCTCCCCCTTACTGTGTGTGTGTGTCTCTCCCCCTTACTGTGTGTGTGTCTCTCCCCCTTACTGTGTGTGTGTCTCTCTCCCCCCTTACTGTGTGTGTGTGTCTCTCCCCCCTTACTGTGTGTGTGTGTCTCTCTCCCCCCTTACTGTGTGTGTGTCTCTCTCCCCCCTTACTGTGTGTGTGTGTCTCCTCTTTTACTGTGTGTGTGTGTGTGTGTCTCTCCCCCCTTACTGTGTGTGTCTCTCCCCCTTACTGTGTGTGTCTCTCCCCCTTACTGTGTGTGTCTCTCCCCCTTACTGTGTGTGTCTCTCCCCCTTACTGTGTGTGTGTCTCTCCCCCTTACTGTGTGTGTCTCTCCCCCTTACTGTGTGTGTGTCTCTCTCCCTTACTGTGTGTGTGTCTCTCCCCCTTACTGTGTGTGTGTGTGTGTGTGTGTGTGTGTGTCTCTCTCCCCCCTTACTGTGTGTGTGTGTCTCTCTCCCCCCTTACTGTGTGTGTGTGTGTCTCCTCTTTTACTGTGTATGTCTCTCCCCCCTTACTGTGTGTGTCTCACTCCCCCTTACTGTGTGTGTGTGTCTCTCTCTCCCCCCTTACTGTGTGTGTGTCTCTCTCCCCACTTACTGTGTGTGTGTGTGTCTCTCTCTCCCCCTTACTGTGTGTGTCTCTCCCCCTTAGTGTGTGTCTCTCTCTCCCCCTTACTGTGTGTCTCTCTCCCCCTTAGTGTGTGTGTCGCTCTCCCCCTTACTGTGTGTGTGTCACTCTCCCCTTACTGTGTGTGTGTCACTCTCCCCCCTTACTCCCTGTGTTTTGCTCTCCCCCCTTACTGTGTGTCTCTCTCCCCCTTAGTGTGTGTGTCGCTCTCCCCCCTTACGGTGTGTGTGTCGCTCTCCCCCCTTACCGTGTGTGTGTGTGTCGCTCTCCCCCCTTACTGTGTGTGTCTCTCTCCCCCCTTACTGTGTGTGTGTCTCTCTCTCCCCCTTACTGTGTGTGTGTGTGTGTGTCTCTCTCTCCCCCCTTACTGTGTCTTTCTCTCTCCCCCTTACTGTGTGTGTGTCTCTCTCTCTCTCTCTCCCCCTTTACTGTGTTTGTGTCTCTCCCCCTTACTGTGTGTGTGTCTCTTCCCCTTACTGTGTGTGTGTGTCTCTCCCCCTTACTGTGTGTGTGTCTCTCCCCCTTACTGTGTGTGTGTGTCTCTCCCCCTTACTGTGTGTGTGTGTCTCTCCCCCTTTACTGTGTGTGTGTGTCTCTCTCCCCCCTTACTGTGTGTGTGTGTCTCTCTCCCCCTTACTGTGTGTGTGTCTGTCTCTCCCCCCTTACTGTGTGTGTGTCTGTCTCTCCCCCCTTACTGTGTGTGTGTGTGTGTCTCTCTCTCTCCCCCCTTACTGTGTGTGTGTCTCTCTCTCTCCCCCCTTACTGTGTGTGTGTCTCTCTCTCTCCCCTCCTTACTGTGTGTGTCTCTCTCTCTCCCCCTTACTGTGTGTGTGTCTCTCTCTCTCTCCCCCTTACTGTGTGTGTGTCTCTCTCTCTCTCCCCCTTACTGTGTGTGTGTCTCTCTCCCCCCTTACTGTGTGTGTGTGTGTGTCTCTCTCCCCCCTTACTGTGTGTGTGTCTCTCTCCTCCCTTACTGTGTGTGTGTCTCTCTCCCCCCTTACTGTGTGTGTCTCTCTCTCCCCCCTTACTGTGTGTGTCTCTCTCCCCCTTACTGTGTGTGTCTCTCTCCCCCTTACTGTGTGTGTGTGTGTGTGTGTGTGTCTCTCTCCCCCCTTACTGTGTGTGTGTGTGTGTGTCTCTCTCCCCCTTACTGTGTGTGTGTGTGTCTCTCTCCCCCCTTACTGTGTGTGTGTATCTCTCCCCCCCTTACTGTGTGTGTGTGTGTGTGTGTCTCTCCCCCCTTACTGTTTGTGTGTGTGTGTCTCTCCCCCCCCCTTACTGTGTGTGTGTCTCTCTCCCCCCCTTACTGTGTGTGTGTGTCTCTCTCCCCCCTTACTGTGTGTGTGTGTGTGTGTCTCTCTCCCCCCTTACTGTGTGTGTGTGTGTGTCTCTCTCCCCCCTTACTGTGTGTGTGTGTGTGTCTCTCTCCCCCCTTACTGTGTGTGTGTGTGTCTCTCTCCCCCCTTACTGTGTGTGTGTGTCTCTCTCCCCCCTTACTGTGTGTGTGTCTCTCTCTCTCCCCCTTACTGTGTGTGTGTCTCTCTCTCTCCCCCTTACTGTGTGTGTGTGTCTCTCTCCCCCTTACTGTGTGT
>NC_139220.1:336299167-336504167 GCF_055691185.1 Crinia signifera | reverse complement strand
CTCTCTCCCCCCCCTTACTGTGTGTGTCTCTCTCCCCCCTTACTGTGTGTGTCTCTGTCCCCCCTTACTGTGTGTGTGGGTCTCTCTCTCCCCCCTTACTGTGTGTGTGTGTGTGTCTCTCCCCCTTACTGTGTGTGTGTGTCTCTCTCCCCCCTTACTGTGTGTGTGTCTCTCTCTCCCCCCTTACTGTGTGTGTGTGTCTCTCTCTCCCCCCTTACTGTGTGTGTCTTTCCCCCTTACTGTGTGTGTCTCTCCCCCTTACTGTGTCCCCCCCCCCCCCACTGAGACTTTCTCTCTCTCGCTTATTCGATTATTAACAATGCGAATGCTGGCAACATTTGGCCGCGGTTATTAGAGAATCCCACCCTTTATGACTTCCGCGAGCTTAATAAATCTGCCCCTGAGTCTCTCTCACTCGCTCTCTCGCTCGCTCTCTCGCTCTCTTGTTTTCTCTCTCACCTTTATCTCGCTTTCTCCTCTCTCTCCCTGTAGCTGATTACTCCCTGGACTACACCACCGGGAACCTCATGAATTTCGCCACGGTATTTGCGGTCATGTTTAATGGCTGCACTGGCATTATGGCGGGATGTAATATGTCCGGTAAGATACAAGTCTCCTCTTCTCTTCCCAGCATCCTTTGCATGCCCACAGGCTATAGCGCAGATTTATCCAGATAATCTCCCTCCCCGTGACACCAGTCTATGTTGATATTACAAGTCACCCAGAAGTTCTGAGAACATATACAGATCAGAGTGGCATTTGGTGGGACTATTGCCATGCACCATCCGCCGGAATGGGTTGCGCGCCCCATTCTCAGCAATAAGACATGCTCACCAGCTATACAGATACGTGGCACTGGCGGAAACGAATAGAATGGCCCCATCTGTAATTGTTGCAGATCCAACGAAACACCAAATGGCCTAATAGAACAGCCATATTGTAATACATAATACAGTATGCTATGCTTATTCTCCATGTAACACTGAGGATATTTATTCTGCGCTGACCATGTGATCACAGCATCCACCTCCATCCTATTTTATATATATATTGACCATGTCACATAAAGTCAAAATGGCTACCTCAGAGCACCTCCTAGAACTCCTCAGGGATGCTCCTTCTTCCTAAATCTCTTTGGTTCAGTTCACAAGATGGCTGCCTTAGAGGGACTCCCAGAATACCTCACGGATGCCCCTTCTTTACAAAGTGATCTTTATAAAGATGGCACAAGATGGCTACCTCGCAGCGACTCTTCCATAATACTGTACATCAGGGTTGCACCTGCTTCATAGATATCTCTGGTTCAGTGCACAAGATGGCTGCCTCAGAGCGACTCCCAGAATACCTCAGGGTTGCGCCTGCTGCATAGATATCTCTGGTTCAGTGCACAAGATGGCTGCCTCACAGCGACTCCCAGAATACCTCAAGGTTGTGCCTGCTTCATAGATATCTCTGGTTCAGTGCACAAGATGGCTGCCTCAGAGCGACTCCCAGAATACCTCAGGGTTGCGCCTGCTGCATAGATATCTCTGGTTCAGTGCACAAGATCGCTGCCTCAGAGCGACTCCCAGAATACCTCAGGGTTGCGCCTGCTTCATAGATATCTCTGGTTCAGTGCACAAGATGGCTGCCTCAGAGCGACTCCCAGAATACCTCAGGGTTGCAACTGCTTCTTAGATCTTTGTTTAGTGTACAAGATGGCTGTACCACAAACCCTGACACATTATTGCGGCACACGACCTAGCTGTTTGGATGTGCGAGGGTCCATTTCCATGTCTTCATGATGCTCACAGTCTCCCGGTCACCCTGTTTGTTATCCACAGGCGAGCTGAAGCAGCCGAGCCGCGCCATTCCTATCGGCACAATTATCGCTGTGATCATCACCTTCTTTGTCTACCTGATACTCTTCATACTGACAGCGTTCACCTGTGACAGGTAGGAGCGGGACTGAGGCCATATAACCCCCTCTCTGTAAGGGCCAGATGCACTCAGCTTCAAAAGTGATAAAATAGAGAGTGATAAACAACCAACCAATCAGCTCCTACCTGTCATGTCACAGACTGGGTTTGAAAAATAACAGGTAGGAGCTGATTGGCTGGCTGTTTTCTCTCCGCTTTATCACTTTTGACGCTTGATACATCTGGCCCTAAGTCCCCCGCGCAGTGGAATATCCGCGTCAGTTATTATCTCTCGCGGAGTCAGGTGACCTCGGTCATGGAGGAAATGATCCCGTGTGTCGGGACGGGTGACTGGGAGGAATGACCTGAATTCTCCTTGTGTCTCTTGTTAGGACGCTGCTGAAAGAAGATTACGGGTTCTTCCAGCCGATTAACATCTGGCCTCCGTTTGTCCTGATTGGGGTGTATGCCACGTCCCTGTCTGCCTCCATGAGCACCCTCATTGGGGCGTCTCGCATCCTGCATGCTCTCGCCAAGGACGACTTGTTTGGTGAGACACCCGTTGTCGTGTGTATTATTCCTGTTCTGCGCTGGGTACACACTGGCACCATGTGTATCCAGGTAATGTGTCGGCACAAAGAGCCGACATATAGGATCCCGGGTACACACTGGCACCATGCATATCCAGGTAATGTGTCGGCACAGAGAGCCGACATATAGGATCCCGGGTACACACTGGCACCATGCGCATCCAGGTAATGTGTCGGCACAGAGAGCCGACATATAGGATCCCGGGTACACATTGGCACCATGCGTATCCAGGTAATGTGTCGGCACAGAAAGCCGACATATAGGATCCCGGGTACACATTGGCACCATGCGTATCCAGGTAATGTGTCGGCACAGAGAGCCGACATATAGGATCCCGGGTACACACTGGCACCATGCGTATCCAGGTAATGTGTCGGCACAGAGAGCCGACATATAGGATCCCGGGTACACACTGGCACCATGCGTATCCAGGTAATGTGTCGGCACAGAGAGCCGACATATAGGATCCCGGGTACACACTGGCACCATGCGTATCCAGGTAATGTGTCGGCACAGAGAGCCGACATATAGGATCCCGGGTACACACTGGCACCATGCGTATCCAGGTAATGTGTCGGCACAGAGAGCCGACATATAGGATCCCGGGTACACACTGGCACCATGCGTATCCAGGTAATGTGTCGGCACAGAGAGCCGACATATAGGATCCCGGGTACACACTGGCACCATGCGTATCCAGGTAATGTGTCGGCACAGAGAGCCGACATATAGGATTCTGGGTACACACTGGCACCATGCGTATCCAGGTAATGTGTCGGCACAGAGAGCCGACATATAGGATCCCTGGTACACACTGTCACCATGCGTATCCAGGTAATGTGTCGGCACAGAGAGCCGACATATAGGATCCCGGGTACACACTGGCACCATGCGTATCCAGGTAATGTGTCGGCACAGAGAGCCGACATATAGGATCCCGGGTACACACTGGCGCCATGCGTATCCAGGTAATGTGTCGGCACAGAGAGCCGACATATAGGATCCCGGGTACACACTGGCGCCATGCGTATCCAGGTAATGTGTCGGCACAGAGAGCCGACATATAGGATCCCGGGTACACACTGGCACCATGCGTATCCAGGTAATGTGTCGGCACAGAGAGCCGACATATAGGATCCCGGGTACACACTGGCACCATGCGTATCCAGGTAATGTGTCGGCACAGAGAGCCGACATATAGGATCCCGGGTACACACTGGCACCATGCGTATCCAGGTAATGTGTCGGCACAGAGAGCCGACATATAGGATCCCGGGTACACACTGGCACCATGCGTATCCAGGTAATGTGTCGGCACAGAGAGCCGACATATAGGATCCCGGATACACACTGGCACCATGCGTATCCAGGTAATGTGTCGGCACAGAGAGCCGACATATAGGATCCCGGATACACACTGGCACCATGCGTATCCAGGTAATGTGTCGGCACAGAGAGCCGACATATAGGATCCCGGGTACACACTGGCACCATGCGTATCCAGGTAATGTGTCGGCACAGAGAGCCGACATATAGGATCCCGGGTACACACTGGCACCATGCGTATCCAGGTAATGTGTCGGCACAGAGAGCCGACATATAGGATCCCGGGTACACACTGGCACCATGCGTATCCAGGTAATGTGTCGGCACAGAGAGCCGACATATAGGATCCCGGGTACACACTGGCACCATGCGTATCCAGGTAATGTGTCGGCACAGAGAACCGACATATAGGATCCCGGGTACACACTGGCACCATGCGTATCCAGGTAATGTGTCGGCACAGAGAGCCGACATATAGGATCCCGGGTACACACTGGCGCCATGCGTATCCAGGTAATGTGTAGGCACAGAGAGCCGACATATAGGATCCCGGGTACACACTGGCGCCATGCGTATCCAGGTAATGTGCCGGCACAGAGAGCCGACATATAGGATCCCGGGTACACACTGGCGCCATGCGTATCCAGGTAATGTGTCGGCACAGAGAGCCGACATATAGGATCCTGGGTACACACTGGCGCCATGCGTATCCAGGTAATGTGTCGGCACAGAGAGCCGACATATAGTATCCTGGGTACACACTGGCGCCATGCGTATCCAGGTAATGTGTCGGCACAGAGAGCCGACATATAGGATCCCGGGTACACACTGGCACCATGCGTATCCAGGTAATGTGTCGGCACAGAGAGCCGACATATAGGATCCCGGGTACACACTGGCACCATGCGTATCCAGGTAATGTGTCGGCACAGAGAGCCGACATATAGGATCCCGGGTACACACTGGCACCATGCGTATCCAGGTAATGTGTCGGCACAGAGAGCCGACATATAGGATCCCGGGTACACACTGGCACCATGCGTATCCAGGTAATGTGTCGGCACAGAGAGCCGACATATAGGATCCCGGGTACACACTGGCACCATGCGTATCCAGGTAATGTGTCGGCACAGAGAGCCGACATATAGGATCCCGGGTACACACTGGCACCATGCGTATCCAGGTGATGTGTCGGCACAGAGAGCCGACATATAGGATCCCGGGTACACACTGGCACCATGCGTATCCAGGTGATGTGTTGGCACAGAGAGACGACATATAGGATCCCGGGTATACACTGGCACCATGCGTATCCAGCTGATGTGTCGGCACAGAGAGACGACATATAGGATCCCGGGTACACACTGGCACCATGCGTATCCAGGTAATGTGTCGGCACAGAGAGACGACATATAGGATCCCGGGTACACACTGGCACCATGCGTATCCAGGTAATGTGTCGGCACAGAGAGCCGACATATAGGATCCCGGGTACACACTGGCACCATGCGTATCCAGGTAATGTGTCGGCACAGAGAGCCGACATATAGGATCCCGGATACACACTGGCACCATGCGTATCCAGGTAATGTGTCGGCACAGAGAGCCGACATATAGGATTCCGGGTACACACTGGCACCATGCGTATCCAGGTAATGTGTCGGCACAGAGAGCCGACATATAGGATCCCGGGTACACACTGGCACCATGCGTATCCAGGTAATGTGTCGGCACAGAGAGCCGACATATAGGATCCCGGGTACACACTGGCACCATGCGTATCCAGGTAATGTGTCGGCACAGAGAGCCGACATATAGGATCCCGGGTACACACTGGCACCATGCGTATCCAGGTAATGTGTCGGCACAGAGAGCCGACATATAGGATCCCGGGTACACACTGGCACCATGCGTATCCAGGTAATGTGTCGGCACAGAGAGCCGACATATAGGATCCCGGGTACACACTGGCACCATGCGTATCCAGGTAATGTGTCGGCACAGAGAGCCGACATATAGGATCCCGGGTACACACTGGCACCATGCGTATCCAGGTAATGTGTCGGCACAGAGAGCCGACATATAGGATCCCGGGTACACACTGGCACCATGCGTATTCAGGTAATGTGTCGGCACAGAGAGCCGACATATAGGATCCCGGGTACACACTGGCACCATGCGTATCCAGGTAATGTGTCGGCACAGAGAGCCGACATATAGGATCCCGGGTACACACTGGCACCATGCGTATCCAGGTAATGTGTCGGCACAGAGAGCCGACATATAGGATCCCGGGTACACACTGGCGCCATGCGTATCCAGGTAATGTGTCGGCACAGAGAGCCGACATATAGGATCCCGGGTACACACTGGCGCCATGCGTATCCAGGTAATGTGTCGGCACAGAGAGCCGACATATAGGATCCCGGGTACACATTGGCGCCATGCGTATCCAGGTAATGTGTCGGCACAGAGAGCCGACATATAGGATCCCGGGTACACACTGGCGCCATGCGTATCCAGGTAATGTGTAGGCACAGAGAGCCGACATATAGGATCCCGGGTACACACTGGCGCCATGCGTATCCAGGTAATGTGTAGGCACAGAGAGCCGACATATAGGATCCCGGGTACACACTGGCGCCATGCGTATCCAGGTAATGTGCCGGCACAGAGAGCCGACATATAGGATCCCGGGTACACACTGGCGCCATGCGTATCCAGGTAATGTGTCGGCACAGAGAGCCGACATATAGGATCCCGGGTACACACTGGCGCCATGCGTATCCAGGTAATGTGTCGGCACAGAGAGCCGACATATAGGATCCCGGTTACACACTGGCGCCATGCGTATCCAGGTAATGTGTCGGCACAGAGAGCCGACATATAGGATCCCGGGTACACACTGGCGCCATGCGTATCCAGGTAATGTGTCGGCACAGAGAGCCGACATATAGGATCCCGGGTACACACTGGCGCCATGCGTATCCAGGTAATGTGTCGGCACAGAGAGCCGACATATAGGATCCCGGGTACACACTGGCGCCATGCGTATCCAGGTAATGTGTCGGCACAGAGAGCCGACATATAGGATCCCGGGTACACACTGGCGCCATGCGTATTCAGGTAATGTGTCGGCACAGAGAGCCGACATATAGGATCCCGGGTACACACTGGCGCCATGCGTATCCAGGTAATGTGTCGGCACAGAGAGCCGACATATAGGATCCCGGGTACACACTGGCGCCATGCGTATCCAGGTAATGTGTCGGCACAGAGAGCCGACATATAGGATCCCGGGTACACACTGGCGCCATGCGTATCCAGGTAATGTGTCGGCTCAGAGAGCCGACATATAGGATCCCGGGTACACACTGGCGCCATGCGTATCCAGGTAATGTGTCGGCACAGAGAGCCGACATATAGGATCCCGGGTACACACTGGCGCCATGCGTATCCAGGTAATGTGTCGGCACAGAGAGCCGACATATAGGATCCCGGGTACACACTGGCACCATGCGTATTCAGGTAATGTGTCGGCACAGAGAGCCGACATATAGGATCCCGGGTACACACTGGCACCATGCGTATCCAGGTAATGTGTCGGCACAGAGAGCCGACATATAGGATCCCGGGTACACACTGGCACCATGCGTATCCAGGTAATGTGTCGGCACAGAGAGCCGACATATAGGATCCCGGGTACACACTGGCACCATGCGTATCCAGGTAATGTGTCGGCACAGAGAGCCGACATATAGGATCCCGGGTACACACTGGCACCATGCGTATCCAGGTAATGTGTCGGCACAGAGAGCCGACATATAGGATCCCGGGTACACACTGGCACCATGCGTATCCAGGTAATGTGTCGGCACAGAGAGCCGACATATAGGATCCCGGGTACACACTGGCACCATGCGTATCCAGGTAATGTGTCGGCACAGAGAGCCGACATATAGGATCCCGGGTACACATTGGCGCCATGCGTATCCAGGTAATGTGTCGGCACAGAGAGCCGACATATAGGATCCCGGGTACACACTGGCGCCATGCGTATCCAGGTAATGTGTAGGCACAGAGAGCCGACATATAGGATCCCGGGTACACACTGGCGCCATGCGTATCCAGGTAATGTGCCGGCACAGAGAGCCGACATATAGGATCCCGGGTACACACTGGCGCCATGCGTATCCAGGTAATGTGTCGGCACAGAGAGCCGACATATAGGATCCCGGGTACACACTGGCGCCATGCGTATCCAGGTAATGTGTCGGCACAGAGAGCCGACATATAGGATCCTGGGTACACACTGGCGCCATGCGTATCCAGGTAATGTGTCGGCACAGAGAGCCGACATATAGGATCCCGGGTACACACTGGCGCCATGCGTATCCAGGTAATGTGTCGGCACAGAGAGCCGACATATAGGATCCCGGGTACACACTGGCGCCATGCGTATCCAGGTAATGTGTCGGCACAGAGAGCCGACATATAGGATCCCGGGTACACACTGGCGCCATGCGTATCCAGGTAATGTGTCGGCACAGAGAGCCGACATATAGTATCCCGGGTACACACTGGCGCCATGCGTATCCAGGTAATGTGTCGGCACAGAGAGCCGACATATAGGATCCCGGGTACACACTGGCGCCATGCGTATCCAGGTAATGTGTCGGCACAGAGAGCCGACATATAGGATCCCGGGTACACACTGGCACCATGCGTATCCAGGTAATGTGTCGGCACAGAGAGCCGACATATAGGATCCCGGGTACACACTGGCACCATGCGTATCCAGGTAATGTGTCGGCACAGAGAGCCGACATATAGGATCCCGGATACACACTGGCACCATGCGTATCCAGGTAATGTGTCGGCACAGAGAGCCGACATATAGGATCCCGGATACACACTGGCACCATGCGTATCCAGGTAATGTGTCGGCACAGAGAGCCGACATATAGGATCCTGGGTACACATTGGCACCATGCGTATCCAGGTAATGTGTCGGCACAGAGAGCTGACATATAGGTTCGTGTGTACACAACTGGGGATGTAATGAAGGCACATTCCGTGGTCGCTAGTTTTATTGCCGGGTTAGCCATCCGGCAGGGGTGACGCCGCTAGCAACCATGGGCGCTGGCGTATCTGGCATACATACTGAGCGATACATCTGATTGGCCAGAAACGTCCCAGTGTGTACCAAGCTTTACCCTTACTTAGTTTGACCTCCCTTCTCCATTGGGGCTTTGATGGCTTGTGCCGCTGTTATGGGGTATTTGTTACGTAATGGTCTTCCCATCCCATCTTCAATAGAACTCCCAGCTTAGTATATGTACCCCTCAGTGGGACGCCAGTAGCCCCGACAGAGCATCGTGTTACCTAGTGGACCGCAAGTGCCCCAATAAGCTTTATTAGTGGCTGTGCAGGCATTCTGAATATCGAGTGGTCCTGACCGGGGATGATTTTGTAAGTAAAGTGTTGACATGCCGACATTAACCAAATTTAGATCTGCTGAAAACGTTACTATGCATGTTGACATTATGAACATGTCATGGTGGTGCTGCAGTTATTTGAGGTGCGGTTAGTTTTGTCGACATAAATAATGCATGTTGACGGTGTCTGTGTTCCTGGCTCCTGTAGACCTCTTTTGCTGACACCCACATTTCTCTCTTCTTTCCCAGGAATTCTTCTGGCTCCAGCGAAGCTGATGTCCAAGGGAGGGAACCCCTGGGGGGCAGTGCTGTACACGTGGGCGCTGGTGCAGGTAAGAGAGACATGGGGTACCTGATCCCACTGTACGGCGTTATGGGGGGCAATGGGATCGGTACATGTTTCCTAGCACGGCGCCCAATTACCATACGTAAGGAACCTCTGTCATTTAGTCACCCTATAAAGTCATCGCATGTGATTTTATAGGGTGCGATGCCATTTACTTTACGTGAGATGCAATGAGATTGAGGCACCCCCCCCCCCACTATCCACGCCACCCCGAAGCCTGGCGAGCGCAGCGGGATGCGTCCTCCTGACCTTTTCATACCCCCTTTATCCACGTTGGAGTGGAGTTTATATAGCGTGGCGAGCGCAGCAGATTACGTTACATGTATTCCGCGTCCCCTCACTGCGCTCGCCACACTATATAAAGTCAACTCCACGCCGACGTGGATAGTGGGGGTATGAAAAGGTCGGGAGGACGCGTTCTGCCGCCCCTCGCGGGGCTTGCTGCGTTCGTCACGCTTTGGGGTGGCCTGGATAGTGTGTGTGTGTGGGGCGGGGGGGGGGGGGGGTGCCTCAATCTCATTGCATCTCATATAAGTGTGTAGTAATGTAAATGGCATCGCACCCTATAAAATCGCATGCGATTTTGCGATGCGATCGCACTGCCCGGGGGCAAAAAAAGAGCAGTGAATAAATTACATCGCAATGCTATTTTCTTACGCAGAATCGCCCGCTAAGCAATTGGGCGCCATACTAGGAAACAAGTACCTGGGATCACCTCATTTATCCTGTCGTTGTAGCTGGTCCTGTTGGCGGGGAAGCTGAACACCATCGCTGGGATAGTCACCGTGTTTTACCTCATGGCGTACGCAGCTATAGACCTGGCATGCTTGGCGCTAGAATGGGCATCAGCGCCAAACTTCCGGTGAGATTATTGGGACTGTGGCGTTTTGATGTGTTGCCTCTGTGCTCGGTCTGATGATTTTGTTTTTCCCTGGTGTAGTCCCACGTTCCGCCTCTTCTCCTGGCATTCCTGCCTGCTGGGCATCCTCAGCTGCCTGGTGATGATGTTCCTCATTAACCCTGCCTATGCGTCCGGGAGCATCGTCCTTCTCCTGCTACTGCTGGGATCCATTCACTTCCGGAGCGGCAGCAGTAGCTGGGGGTACATCAGCCAGGCCCTGATCTTCCACCAGGTGAGAGTGGCCTTATGGTAGTGCTGGGGTGGGGGATGAGAGGGAGGCACCCCACACCATGAGGGGTAATAGTGCTGAGGTGGGGGGGTGAGAGGGAGGCACCCCACACCATGAGGGGTAATAGTGCTGGGGTGGGGGAACAGAGGGAGGCACCACACACCATGAGGGGTAATAGTGCTGAGGTGGGGGGATGAGAGGGAGGCACCCCACACCATGAGAGGTAATAGTGCTGAGGTGGGGGGTGAGAGGGAGGCACCCCACACCATGAGGGGTAATAGTGCTGAGGTGGGGGGGTGAGAGGGAGGCACCCCACACCATGAGGGGTAATAGTGCTGGGGTGGGGGAACAGAGGGAGGCACCACACACCATGAGGGGTAATAGTGCTGAGGTGGGGGGATGAGAGGGAGGCACCCCACACCATGAGAGGTAATAGTGCTGGGGTGGGGGATGAGAGGGAGGCACCCCACACCATGAGGGGTAATAGTGCTGAGGTGGGGGGGTGAGAGGGAGGCACCCCACACCATGAGAGGTAATAGGGCTGAGGTGGGGGATGAGATGGAGGCACCCCACACCATGAGAGGTAATAGTGCTGGGGTGGGGGGAACAGAGGGAGGCACCCCACACCATGAGGGGTAATAGTGCTGGGGTGGGGGGAACAGAGGGAGGCACCCCACACCATGAGGGGTAATAGTGCTGGGGTGGGGGGAACAGAGGGAGGCACCCCACACCATGAGGGGTAATAGTGCTGGGGTGGGGAGAACAGAGGGAGGCACCACACACCATGAGGGGTAATAGTGCTGGGGTGGGGGAACAGAGGGAGGCACCACACACCATGAGGGGTAATAGTGCTGAGGTGGGGGGATGAGAGGGAGGCACCTCACACCATGAGGGGTAATAGTGCTGAGGTGGGGGGATGAAAGGGAGGCACCCCACACCATGAGAGGTAATAGTGCTGGGGTGGGGGATGAGAGGGAGGCACCCACACCATGAGGGGTAATAGTGCTGGGGTGGGGGAACAGAGGGAGGCACCACACACCATGAGGGGTAATAGTGCTGAGGTGGGGGGATGAGAGGGAGGCACCCCACACCATGAGGGGTAATAGTGCGCTGAGGTGGGGGATGAGAGGGAGGCACCTCACACCATGAGGGGTAATAGTGCCGAGGGGGGGGGGGGTGAGAGGGAGGCACCTCACACCATGAGGGGGAATAGTGCTGGGGTGGGGGATGAGAGGGAGGCACCTCACACCATGAGGGGTAATAGTGCCGAGAGGGGGGGGGGGGGGATGAGAGGGAGGCACCTCACACCATGAGGGGTAATAGTGCTGAGGTGGGGGGATGAGAGGGAGGCACCTCACACCATGAGGGGTAATAGTGCCGAGGGGGGGGGGGGGGGGGGTGAGAGGGAGGCATCTCACACCATGAGGGGAAATAGTGCTGAGGTGGGGGGATGAGAGGGAGGCACCTTACACCATGAGGGGTAAATAATAGTGCTGAGGTGGGGAACAGAGGGAGGCACCACACACCATTATTATTATTATTATAATTTTATTTATAAGGCGCCACAAGTGTTTCGCAGCGCCGTACAAAGGAACAATACAGGGAGACAAAACTTGGCATAACATTGAATAAATAACAAAAATACAGTACAAATAAAGAGCACCACAGTTCAATACACATTACAGCTTAAATGTAAGTAGTGAGGACCCAATCAACATACAACTAGAGGCTTGAGGCCAATGATGGAGATGAGTATGAAGATGGTCACTGAGTGTTGGAGTATAGGAGAGCTGTGAGTGAAATGTGAAGAGAAGAGGGCTTTGACAACAGGAGGGAAGAGCGCCCTGCTCGGAGGATCTTACAATCTAGTAGGAAGGGGAGACAGACAGATTACAAGAGGTGCAAGCGAGGGGGTGGTGGTTAGATAGCAGGATGTAAACAGGCAAGGGGTCGGAGAACCAGCTGGTTTATGCAGTGGAAGGGTACGCTTTGATGAATAGGTGAGTTTTCAGTGCCCGTTTGAAGCTTTGCAAGGTCGGGGAGAGTCTAATGGAGCGAGGGAGTGCGTTCCACTGAAGGGGTGCAGCACGGGCAAAGTCCTGTACTCTAGCATGGGAAGCAGTGATCAGGGTGGAGGAGAGACGACAGTCGTCAGCTGACCGTAGAGGGCGGGAGGGTGTATGAATGGAGATGAGGTTAGAGATATATGGAGCAATGGAATAAGAGATGGCCCTGTATGTGAGTGTGAGGTGTTTGAAGAGGATTCTGTAGGGGAATGGAAGCCAGTGCAGATTTTGTTGAAGGGGAGTAGCAGAGTTAGAGCGGCGGGAGAGGAAGATAAGCCTGGCTGCAGCATTGAGGACAGATTGGAGAGGAGCTAGTTGGGATTGAGCGAGGCCAGTGAGAAGAGCATTACAGTAGTCAAGCCGTGAGATGACTAATGAGTGGATGATCAGCTTAGTTGCACTCTGTGAGAGAAAGGGCCTGATGCGAGCAATGTTGCGTAACTGGAACCGGCAAGAATGGGCCAGGGCTTGGATGTGGGGTGCAAAGGAGAGGGAGGAGTCAAGAGTGACACCCAGGCAGCGGAGTTGGGGAACAGGGGAGATGATGGTGTTGTTAACAGTGATAGAGCCCCCCACACCATGAGGGGTAATAATGCTGAATTGGGGGGATGAGAGGAAGGCACTCCACACCATGAGGGGTAATAGTGCGCTGTGGTGGGGGATGAGAGGGAGGCACCTCACACCATGAGGGGTAATAGTGCTGAGGAAGGGGGGTGAGAGGGAGGCACCTCACACCATGAGGGGTAATAGTGCTGAGGTGGGGGGGGGGGGGGGGTTGAGAGGGAGGCACCTCACACTATGAGGGGTAATGGTGCTGAGGAAGGAGGGTGGTGAGAGAGGCACCTCACAACCCACACCATGAGGGGTAATAGTGCTGAGGTGTGGGGATGAGAGGGAGGCACTCCACACCATGAGGGGTAATAGTTCTGAGGTGGGGGATGAGAGGGAGGCACCTCACACCATGGGAGGAAATAGTGCCGAGGAAGGGGGGGTGAGAGGGAGGCACCTCACACCATGAGGGGTAATAGTGTTGAGGTGAGGGATGAGAGGGAGGCACCTCACACCATGAGGGGTAATAGTGCCGAGGTGGGGGATATGAGGGAGACACCTCACACCATGGGGGGGATGAGAGGGAGGCACCCCACACCATGAGGGGAAATAGTGCCGAGGTGGGGGATACGAGGGAGACACCTCACACCATGAGGGGTAATAGTGCCGAGGTGGGGGGATGAGAGGGAGGCACCCCACACCATGAGGGGTAATAATGCTGAATTGGATGGATGAGAGGAAGGCACTCCACACCACGAGGGGTAATAGTGCTGAGGTGGGGGGATGGGGCGGAAGGATCCTCACACCATAAGGGATGATAGGGCAGAGATGGGGGGATGAGGAGGGAGGCTGCCCCTATATATGTCCCCACCTCATGCTGCCATGTATGTCTCCTCTCTTTCTCCCTCTCTGTGACGTACGTTTCCCTGGTCCTAGGTCAGGATATACCTGCTGCCCCTATATATGTCCCCATCCCGTGCCGCCATGTATGTCTCCTCTCTCTCCCTGTCTGTGACGTACGTTTCGCTGGTCCCAGGTCAGGAAATACCTGCTGCCCCTATATATGTCACTATCCCGTGTCGCCATGTATGTATCCTCTTTCTCTCTCCCTGTCTGTGACATACGTTTCCCTGGTCCCAGGTCAGGAAATACCTTCTGCCCCTATATATGTCCGCATCCCGTGCCGCCATGTATGTCTCCTCTCTCTCCCTGTCAGTGACGTACGTTTCCCTGGTTCCAGGTCAGAAAATACCTGCTTCTCTTGGATGTTCGGAAAGAACATGTGAAGTTCTGGAGACCGCAGATTCTTCTCATGGTGTCCAACCCACGGACCTCCTGCCAGCTCATCAAGTTCATCAATGATCTGAAGAAAGGAGGACTGTTTGTCATGGGCCACGTGGAGACTGGGGACCTGGGTGAGATCCTTAATGCTTTCCGTTCACCCTGCACATTTAGGCTACAGGGCACACGTCCAGTGTATGACACCATAATGAGTGTCCTGGGAATACCATAGCCATGACTCGCTGAAGTGTTGATCCGCTGGGCTTGTACTGTACTCTGCCTGTAAGTGTATTGTTCAGATTACTCATCGGTGTCTCCTTCCTTCTACTCTCTAGATACTCTTCCCTCAGACCCAATTCAGGCCCATTACAGCTTCTGGCTGAGTCTGGTGGATAAACTCAATGTTAAAGCCTTTGTGGATCTCACCTTGTGCCCATCTGTTCGTCAGGGGATACAGCAGCTTCTGCGCATCACAGGCCTGGGTATGTTCTGTTATGGCTGTAATAACACCACAGGGGATCTACCCCCCCAGCACCTCCACCCACCAGCACCTCCATCTATTGCCTCTGCCACCTCCACCCTGTCCTATATCTCTCTGCTGTTCCTGTAGACCCCACCGGCACCTCCATCCATTATCCATCTTCTCTCTCTGATGTTCCTCTACTGACCACACCGGCACCTCCCTCCATTCCCCATCATTCCCCATCATATCTCTCTGTGTTCCTGTACTGACCCCACCAGCACCTCCACCCATTGCCTCTGCCGCCTCCACCCTGTCCTATATCTCTCTGCTGTTCCTGTAGACCCCACTGGCACCTCCATCCATTATCCATCTTCTCTCTCTGATGTTCCTCTACTGACCACACCGGCACCTCCCTCCATTCCCCATCACATCTCTCTGTGTTCCTGTACTGACCCCACCCGCACCTCCATCCATTGCCTCTGCCGCCTCCACCCTGTCCTATATCTCTCTGCTGTTCCTGTAGACCCCACTGGCACCTCCATCCATTATCCATCTTCTCTCTCTGATGTTCCTCTACTGACCACACCGGCACCTCCCTCCATTCCCCATCACATCTCTCTGTGTTCCTGTACTGACCCCACCCGCACCTCCATCCATTGCCTCTATCGCCTCCACCCTGTCCTATATCTCTGCTGTTTCTGTACTGACCCCACCGGCCCCTTCACCCATTGCTTCTCTCTTGCCTCCTCCCTCTCTCTGCTCCTCCTATACTGCCCCCCCCCCAACACACACACACATCACCATGTGACTGTCTCTCTGCTTCTCCTATACCCCCCCCCCCCAACACACACACATCACCATGTGACTGTCTGAGTTCCATCTACTCACCTTAGTTCTGCTTCTCCACCTCCAGGAGGGATGAAGCCAAACACTCTGGTCCTGGGTTTCTATGACGATGCCAGCCCTGATGACTACTTCCTGCAGGACTCTGCCTTTACCCCTGGCCTCTCTCCACAGGACGATCCATTTGGGGTGGATGCCGCCTCTTTGCAGGCCCATTTCCCACCTGTCCGAGGTCCGGAATCTCCTCGCCACGTGAGTCCTACAGAGTACGTGGCCATGATCTGTGACGCACTGAAGATGCATAAAAATATTGTCCTGGCACGTGGATTCCCAACACTGACCAGGCCGGGAACCTCGTCGCCCAATCCTGCCATATACATCGATGTGTGGCCACTGGATCTGCTGCGCCCCCAGGCTTCAGCCTATGTGGATGTTTGTAGCTTGTTTTTGCTGCAAATGGCCTGCATCCTCAACATGGCTGCCATGTGGCGACGGTACCAGCTCCGAGTCTTCCTGTGCGTGGAGTCCAGGGCCGCCGGAGGCAATGCTGATAGTGCTGGCTGGCTGGCGGCCGAGATGAAGTTCCGCGAGCTGCTGTTCAAATTGCGTATTCGAGCCTCCATCCGGATAGTGGGCTGGGATACTGTGGCCGCTCTGCGGGGCCAGGACGGTAAACTACCAGGCCTTACACGTGAGCCCATATCAGCCGAGTACCTGAGTGCGGCCAACCGTGCAGTAGCAGAGGAAGGCGGGGCAGAGTCCGCTGTGAGGTTTCTTTATCTTCCGCGGCCACCGGCTGATGCTTCCCTACATGAGCGCTACTTGGAGGAGTTGGACACATTAACAGAGGGTCTTGGCCCAACACTTCTCATTCATGGGCTGACTCCTGTCACCTGCACTGAGCTATGATGTGTGTACGGCGACCCCCTCACACCCGTCACAGGACACCAACCTGTCGTAGGTAACACTACTAAATAGTCCCCCTTCCCGCGAGAGTCTTCGCCTCATGACCTAGGGCACCTCCTGCTATCCCTACTCCCTGCAGCATTTACACTCACCCTCTGCCCCTCTCTGCAAACTGCCGACGCTTGGACTTATGATGAAGCGGCTTATTCCTAGAACCCTTTGCCGCAGGACGACGTTCGCTGTAGGCCTTTCCAGAAATGAGCATCTGCATTTTTGCTATGTTGGTTTCAAAAAGTTTGTGGTATTTTTGCACTTTACACAAGTTTTTTGGTTTCTCGTTCTGCTGTTAAAAATGTTTTGTTTGTTGGGGTTTTACTGTTCTTTGATGAATGTTGGATTGCTGTAGGTGCACGCTGGTTGCCTCATGGGTCTGATTAATTTACTGACCCCCAAAATCTGTTTGTCAGGTTAACCTTGTCCGTCTTCCAGAAAGCATGGTGACCCCATCCATACTTCTCGGCTCTTGCTAGAATTCTTCTTGTGTCTTCATTTAATGTGTCACTTTATGTGCCCTCTAGTCTTCCACCCATCCCAGTTCCCAGAATCCTTAGGTGTTCCTTCTCCGATGACCTGGTGTGTTAGATGGTACTAAATGTACACATGGTTTTCTGTCTGTAGATTCTGTTTTTCGATCATCGTTGCAAGTCCAATGACCACGCGTTTTGCCATCTTCAGTTTACACCCGGTGCTGCCTGTGAACGACAATTATGTCATTTGTTTTGCCTCTAAAACGGTTTCCGTTGATGTAAATATAATTTTTATTACACTTTCTACACGTAAACTCCTTTATTTCTCAATAATTGTTACATTGTTTATGCCACTTTGGTTCCTGTTACCGTGTTTGGCGCGTTTGAGGTTGCTGTTGAATGAGCAGAAATCCGCCCAGTAGGTCATGGGGGAATGCCCGCATGTCTGCCTGGTACCCTGCTCGCTCCTAGTGACTTACCGGACATGGCGTAGCGCAGCTTTCATTACTCAACCGTTACCAGCAGAAATGAATTGGATTGTCTTAGGGATTAGTGATATGTACACACACATGGGGGGGGGGGGGGGGGGGAGGATACGGTGCTCCGAATGGTGAGGAGTAGGTCTCATTGTCTCATGGCCACATTCCTATCCTCCTGTATGTGCGCTGGCCCCCCGCAGCCTTCACCCCTTACCACGCACTGATATGGACACGCAGGCCTGGAATGTATATAATATGACTCCAATATTGCACTTTTAGGAAGGGGATGCTTACTGTAGGGGTCCTGGTGGGGTTTGCAGATGTTTAGTGCCTTTTTGTACGTGTGTCTGCCTGTAGGACCTCAGCTATACAGACGTTAAGGGGTTATAAAATATTGTTGCGACTGTTATTTAGTTTTTTGTTTTTTTTAAATGAATTGAATTTTTTTTATGTAACATTTTGACACTTAATAAAAAATAATAATAATAAACTATACCTGGAGGTGTCGCCTGGTCCGTGCGCAGTGCTGTGTATCTGGAAGCTAACTACCCCCCCTTCCCCCAATCTCTGCACTGCCCGGGGTCACTGGTGCCTCCCCCTCTTCCAGTCCCTGTACCCCCAGCCTTCTCCGCTCCGAGTCCATCAGTCACATCCGCTATTGGGAGGGAATATATACGGCGGCTGGAAAACTGACAGCAGCACCTCGATGGTTAGAATATCCTACCCCCCTAACCCTAATCCTCCCCCCTCCCCGTCAGGGGACACAGCCACTAGGCTGACTCCATGCAGGTCAACATACATTGGGTTGACCACTGAAGGTAGACACTTGATATACATCGACATGGCATGGAAGGTCAACGCAAGCATTCGTCGACAATGGCAATGTTGACAGTTAAAAGGTGGACATGAGTTTTTCACATGTCACAGCCCCCACCAACCTGATCTATCCCTTAGTACCTAACCCTCCCCTCCTTGCAGGGTAACCGTAACTGCCCCCAGCATACGTCCATGTGATGGGCCTCCAGCGTCTGACTTCCCAGTAATGTCAGGCTTCAGGTCCTGTGGCTGCCGGTGTCCTGAGCCTGTCATTGCACCATCCCCTGTGATCTCTCCTGTTCTCTCTGCTTCACTCCTCAGCACCTGATTCCCCTCTGCCAACCTTTGTCCTGGATCCCCAACTCCCAGAGTCCTCTGCCAACCCCTTACCTGCTGTAGAACACTCTGGACCTGTAATTGGAAAGGTAATGGGTCATGGGTTCAGGTCATTTCCCGAAAATATTATAAAAATCCTAATAATAATCTACTAAAGACACATTTAATGTAATCTATATGTAAGGGAGGATGTGGTGGTGTCCAGCATCTGCACAATAACCACCAACCTGTGTTGCCGCGGATACCACCCCATACCCTCATATGACCCATCCACCAGGTACAAGATGCTCCATTCCTGCGCTTCCCTGGCAGTCCTGATGTGTGGCTGGGGCGTTATGTAACACACCCATTGTCTTTCCCTAATCACCAGGAACCATTCACCTGGACAGCTGGAGACAGCCGCGGCCAGACTTATACACGGGGCCTATGTGGGGTGACGTGCACCTGTACACGGGGCCTATGTGGGGCGACGCGCACCTGTACACGGGGCCTATGTGGGGCGACGCGCACCTGTACACGGGGCCTATGTGGGGCGACGCGCACCTGTACACGGGGCCTATGTGGGGCGACGCGCACCTGTACACGGGGCCTATGTGGGGCGACGCGCACCTGTACACGGGGCAGTGTGCAGGCAGGGGGTGGTGTGCAGGAAGCGGGTGATGTGCAGGCAGGGGGTGGTGTGCAGGCATATAGCAGAGTATAGCGGAAGCAGTGGGAGCTAAGGGGCCGGTGTCTGAACCTTATAAAAATAGTGGTTCCGTCTGCGTAATACGGGCGTTTGTTATCGTGAGGATACATTACATGATGCAGGAAAGGCATTTCTGAATAATGAAGATTGAAGGGTGTTTTGTGTAACTGAAAAAATATCAGACCAAACGCCTCTCAATTTTGGACAGCTCACCCAAATACGGTATGGGGTCCCTTCCTCGGATAGGCATCTCCAACAGGTATTTGGTGTTCAGCGATATATAGCGTGTAATAGGGAGGGATGTTTATACCACCGTGTAAGGATTTTATACTGTGTCTCCCTTACAGTAATACATTGTGCCTTCAAGAAGACTTTCTGCCACTCTTTCCCTGTGAGAGTTATTCCCAAATCCCTCTCCCATAATCTAATCCACAGAGGGATTAAAGAGTTGTGTGTCCGTAATAATATTTGATATAATATTGATATCTGATGGGGGTAGGGATTGGCTGTGACACATCTTCTCAAAGGCAGTGAACTCTCTTAACTAATACTATTCTATGTTCTGACATTATAAAATGCCTCAACTGTAGGTATTTCCAAAAATCCGATTGGGGATACCTCACTTTTCAAGGAGGTCTTGAAAACACTTAATACCATTACCCATCACCAGCTGACCGACTCTAATGAGACCATCGAACCAGTACCGAGAAATATGACATATCTAGACCAAGTTTAAACATGGGTTAATTTTCAGGGTTCAATTCCAGTTAGGCCTAACACACATCAGAACGGCGCGTGTGCTATCCCACCCAAAGATGTGTAGTATCCCGGCCGGGGACACCAGGGTTTTTTGCCTCGATGGAAGAGAGAGGTGTTGCAGATGGAAGACGCACCACCAGATGAAATAGAATTAAATTTCTCACAGGGGTGAACAGAATTTAGAACTTCAAGTTCAAGATAGGATTGGAGAAAAGAAGACTCTTTTGCTGGGGCACTCTTGAGATAAATAGTGAAAATGATAGTAATAAAATATAACATTTAATCAGATATATTTAAAATATGTGGCAAAATTGGACATACATACATAAATGATTGATGATCACAATGGTGATCCGAATGGCACACAATACTAGTTTGATACTTCGATGTGCTATCAAAATCCACTTCCTTTATTGGTAGGGATTTGTGTTACCAAATGGTTAACAATTCTATGCTTAAACACGGTAGCGGACCCAAGGTTAGAGGGAGACTGGTATGGAAAGACAGTGGTGAAGGAAGAGAGACAGCGGCTTCTGCTGTCAGTAAATAGCGGTGTCCGATGTCCTGTTACTGCAGAGCATTGCAGGAACACCGGGTATCGCCTGCTGATGAGAGAGCCGCTGGTTACCTTGAAAGGAGTGTGTGTTAGCCCGGTTACAGCGGGAGCGGGATGCAGGCAGTCTCTGTGTTTGTTGCCCGTGTGCGCCGGAACCACTGGTGGTCTCTGATGACGCGCGTTTCGCCTCAGGAGAGGCTTGTTCACATTGGTGACGTAGGTATAGAGTAGTGGGATTTAAATAGTGCCTGGAGCCGACACCCATATCACATGAGCGTTCCTATTGGTCCAGGGGCGTGTGCTTTCACTACAGCGAGATCGGTGCTGTAACTTGGATAATTAGCTAATTGCTGACAAATGGGTCCCGTAAATTCTAAGGGAGGAAGGATTATTTTTTTCTTAATTGTTTAGCAGATAGGAAAAAATAAGTATTAATAAAGTGTTAGGGTGTGCTAACCTGGAGCAGACGAGCCCTACCAACACAGTTATATGCCATTATCAAGTGGCCTTACACTGGGCTATTAAGCCCAGACATACTGTATATGTTACTGCTAATGGGATGGGTTTGGGAGTGTGGTGCCCCTTGTGTTGGTAGGGCTGGTCTGTTCCAGGTTAGCACACCCTAACACTTTATTAACACTTATGTTTTCCTATCACATTGTATATGTTTTGTATTTTAATCCCACCTTCACTCCCTTACATAGCACCTATGTGCTTCTTATTAACCCCTACTAATTTTCATTTGTGTGCTGCCCTGGAGTACTCAGCCTGTGTCGGCATGTTGGGGGCCCACACCCCAGACCCATACCCAGTATTAGGGACCCCCAGTGACAGAGATGCCTTGATGTACGGCCTGGGGGCTTAGCCCTATATCTGCAGATATATGCAACCAAGATCTCTGTATTATCTGATTATTATGTAGTTGTTTTCTCACTCAGTGTGCAATTGGGATACAACATGTTTTTTTCCTAGATGTCTGTGAGGATCCTTGTTGTACTTAATGCAGGTGGCTGCTGTGGAACCTGTAAGACCTCACCTCCATACTTTCTCTTGAGGCATACTTCCCTACATTACTGCCCTCTCTTCCTGTATGAGTGTCAAAGGGGAGGGTGCTGGGGGCCTCCAGGGAAAGCAGGGTCATTATTATCAAAAGGACTGTCATTTTCTCCAGTATCCAAACCAGATAGGTTTGAATGCGAAAAAGACTTGCAACTTCTCACCCGCAAAATTCTCTTTAAAAAGTTCTTCTGTCAACAAACAAGACTAAGAGAGGAAAACTGCATATTCACTAACACAGAACTAAATGCAGAAGACCTCCAAGCACTTGAAATATTGGAAGAACTAGAATCAGGTAATGAATATAACAACACTGACCTGCAACCCTTCGACTCATCAAAACTGAGGAACAAATCAACATTTTTTCCAGATTTTAAAATATGCCCTCCGGCTAATGTATACTTGGATTTAGTATCCAAAGATCTGGATATTCTGCTCAATCCACCCCAAATAATTAAACATGACAATCTCTCAGCAGGGGAAAGACAAGCCCTCCAGCAAATAGCTCAATGGCAGGATGTCCTTGTGAAGCCTTCAGATAAGGGGGGGGGGGGGGGGATATAGTGCTGTGGCCAAGAACAATGTACATCAAAGAACTCAACAAACAACTCAATGACCAGTTATGTTATAAGCCATTATTATTATTTAATCCAACTCTTAATTTCACGGATATATATCTCAAGCTGATCACAGAAGGATGGAAAAATGGAACGATCACGAAAAAAGATCACAAATTGCTAAAAGTTGACCAACCGGTGACACCCACCCTATACCTACTCCCCAAGATCCATAAAAACGATAAAGTGCCTCCAGGGAGACCAATCGTTTCCGGCATATAATCATTATCAGAGAAAGGAAGTATTTTTGTGGACCAGTACTTACGACAATACATACTAACATTACCCTCCTACGTCGGGGATACTATGGATGTCTTGACGAAACTACAAGACATTACAGTAACACCTGGAGCCTTTTTAGCCACCTATGACATAGAGAGTCTGTATACCAGCATAGACCATAAGAAGGGAATCTCTGCAATTAAATACTTCCTGGACATGGGAAGGGATGAAGAATTAAGCTCCTTCCTGCTAAAAATGCTGGATTTTATCCTGACAAAAAATTACTTCACTTGTAATGACAAGTATTATCTCCAGGTTAGAGGCACTGCTATGGGGACAGCTTGTGCCCCCACGTTTGCAGGCCTCTATCTGGGGTGGTGGGAGAGAGAACTGGTGTTCACCGAGGACAATGAGAAATATACTGATCAGATAGTATTATACCTGAGATATATAGATGATATCTTGATTTTATGGGACAGCGAACAAAAAGATCTGGAACAATTCATCACCTTACTCAATACAAATAACTTAAATTTGAAATTGACAGGTACAATGAGCCAACAAGAGGTGAACTTTTTAGACCTCACGATCAAGATTAATGAGGATGGCCAAATTTTAACAGACATGTACCATAAAGAGACGGCCCCCAACAGCATTTTACACTCGAGCAGCTCACATCTTCCTGCAACAATTAAAGGTATCCCCAAAGGAGAGCTACTAAGAACAAAAAGAAACTGCTCCCAACAAATGGATTTTCGGATGAGAACAACAATTATGTGAGAGATTGTCTCAGAGGGGATACGGTAACAGAAATATAAAAAATGCCAAAAGATCAGTTCACCAACAATCAAGAGAATCATTATTAATTCCAAAGAAAAAAAATCCGGAAAGAAGAACCCATCAGATTTGTCGGCACATTCAACAACAGATGGCAGGAGATTACCAACATACTGCAGAAACATTGGCATGTCCTGCATACTGATATGGATTTACAGAAAATCCTACCAGATAAGATACAAACAAGTTGGAGGCGATCAAGAAACCTGAAAGACAGACTAGTACAGGGTCATCTAACTACAACTAGAAAACCAATGTATAATAAAAAAAAGGTTAATTTTGCTGCCGTCTATGCAAAGCCTGTAAATATATGGCGCCTACAACCAACTACCAGGATAAATACCAAAAAAAAGTGGAACATAGACAGCTACATTGACTGTACTACAATTGGAGTTGTCTACCAACTAACATGTCCTTGTAACAAGATCTATATAGGCAAAACCAAGAGACAGCTAAAAACAAGAATCTTGGAACACGTCAGAAGTATTAAAAATGCAAGACAGGACAAAAGTCATTTCAAAACACTGACCCCAGTGGCCAGCCACTTTTTACACTACCACAATGGTGAAGTAAAAGATCTATAGGCTTTTGGCATGAAACATATACAATTAAATATCAGAGGAGGTGATGTTGACAAAGCTTTACTGAAATTCGAGACTAAAATGATTTTTTTGATGAAAAGTCAGTATCCGAATGGACTCAATGAAAATAATAGTTTTACCCCCTTTCTGCGACCATGCTTACAAATACCATTTTGTTCACAAATGATCAAAATATTCATCAGTGATATCTCAGCTAATATTCATAACACCTTTAAGAAATAACAATATTATTCGATATACTGTATCATCTTAAACAATACTGCCAATATCCATATTAAAATTAATTAAATCCCCTCCCCTCCCCCTGTTTTTTCTCTTTTTCGAATAAGTATATATTTATCAAGTATACTATTGAAACCAATAAGGACCCTTGTGTTCCTTTTTGAATAAGATATAAGAAATACACAACCAATATCATGATCAGGGTGAACATAATAATATGTCCCTCTCATTCCCTCTGTCCTCCCCCCCTCCCCCCCCATCACTATGAATTTTTCACAAATTTCTCTTTTTTCTTTTTTGCCACTATTTTACAATATTGGTCCTATAAATGTGGTTTTCTTTCCAATATAATATCACACTGTGATCACTATCATAATACATATAATAATTATAATACAGCAGTCACTATCACAAAATATATAATACATCACATCAATAATTTATGGAACCTAACAGTTCCATTAAACTGTCATCATCACAGATATAAAATAATATCACCAGTCGAGGGCACTTAGTAATTATGAATAAGAGGCAATAAGAGGAATAAGAAGCAAAAACAAAATAAAAAGAAAAACGAAGATGGGGCCAAGAGAAAACAAGCCATAAATGTAAAATAATTCATCCAATTAGTGATACCAAAATAAACAGTATTGGCCGATCTTATTTATTTCTGTTAATCAAGCCAAGAAAATAAATGTAAATATTTTTCAACAGTATATAACATCTAAATTGTCATGTATATGAAATAAAGGTGGATATATCTAGATACACGTACATTATGATAAATCTAACTCTGAATGGGTATAAAGTAAAATTATTAAAAATCATGGAATAACTATATAAAGCCAGGATTTGAACAAAACTACCTCACCAAACCTGTATAAAATAAATCTATCCAATTCAGTCCATTTGACAGAATGTGCATATACAGATTCCCGACCTGCTAAGAACAACATGTGACAGGTTCTGAGCAAAATGATTGGCTGGGAATCAGAATAAATTCCCTTCAGGATCAACAATCAGGTTTTGCCCTGAGGAAAACCATGTGAAACGCGCGTCGGCAACGGCACTGTGTGTGTTAAAAATTGTAAATGCAATAATATGTATGATGTGTCTCAAACTGACCTAGCAAAATATGGGAAATAGTATTAAGAGATCCGAGTGAATTACCTAATTGTAGCGCAAGATCCCCACGGCCCCTTGCGGGCTTACAAACAGCCGGGAAGCTCTGTAAAGCGGCAGCAGTCATCAGACACGCCGCTGACACTTCCGGCTTACGCGCTGCTAGATTGATAGCAACGCTTTACTTACTAATCTGTCCGGCTCACATGCTGCATGACCCGGTTAGTTTGTGTATATGTTGTGCTGCCTAACCAGTAGCCACGTCTACTACCTTTAACTGATTTATACATTGATTGACTAGCAACAGCGGCGAAATATTAAAACCGCTAAAATCCTCCCTTCTTACAAGATACTTGGCCACAGTGGAAAAGGGGTTGGTCACCAAAGTGACCTGTAGGGGCGCCTGGGAGGGGTTGTTCCGCTGGAGCAGCGGTCTCTAAGCTTTGGGAAGTCTAACCCAAAAAAAGGTAATACAAGAGAAAAAGGGGGGTTGAGACCGCGCTCACTCAAAACATGCAACAGGTGTGAATATTAAATCATTTAATAAAAAAATTCTAAAACATACGGATATTGTGATAAAACATATATCTCATTAAAATTCAGGGTACCACAATGTAGCGATGAGAGCAAGGATAGTCACCCACAGTCCGCCTGTTTATATTATTATGGCCACAGTGTATATTATTTGCTTAGCCGACTGATACTTGATCAGCCGACTGATATTACATATAAACGGCTGAAAATTACCACAGGCGCTATCCGCCTGTCTAATTAGCGGCTAATATCAAAACGACTGAATCCATATACCCAAGGGGCAGACTAGATGGGCCAAGTGGTTCTTATCTGCTGTCAAATGTTACAGTACTCGGCCGCAATATATATTACCTGCCTAGTCGATTGATATTATGTGTAACCAGCCATAAACTATTACAGACGCTATCTGCCTGCCTAATTAATATACAGGCAAATTACTGTATGTGCTGAACCATTTCACACAATATTCAATAGCAATACACACCACGTACTCAACTGATTGCCTGTTTAATTAACACACAGGCATACTTTTGGGCTGGTCACCATATGTATTAATTCAGTATTGACTCAGCTGACTAACATCATGTGCACTGCACAGCTGCAAATTGCTGCATTTATCTAGCCGACTGATATTATGCACATTTAGCTGTAGAATTATTATACAGCCTTTTTCCGACCGGTCACTATAGGTACCGAACCGGCCTATACAGTACCTAGCTGCATCACATACCATGCACTCAGCTGACTGATAATATGGGCAAACAGCTGCTACATACGCTACCCACCTGTTTATATAATATATAGAGACCTTTCTTCCCTTTTTTCATTACAGGCATAGCCTATGAGATTATTGCACAATAAATGGGGTGCGCATTACTTATCTCTAGAAATTAGGGCACTTTACCCACTAGAGACAAAAGGATCCATAATACCTAGGTATTGGTACACAGTGTAAAATATCACGTGAATGATATAAAGCTGTAGGAGAACAATCAATCTGACAGATGGAGTGTAAACATTGTGGCATATAACACTCAGTAACAGTTACAAAGTTAATGGTGAGTATTCAATGAGGATAATTCGCCCTGTTTCACGGCGAATTTGTGCTATCACGTTGGAAGGTGATTTTTTTGGGTCAGAAAGCGAATCACCCTATTCAACGTGCACTTCTCGCCGTCTTTCTAAGTGATTTTCGCTGTGTGTCGCCGTGTAGCAAATCGCCATCTTTTTATGGTGAAGTGGAAAGTGAACTTTTAAAATAAAGTTGGGTACTTGTGTAATATCTGGGCGCCCAAATTTTTCATTGTATTGCATCGCATTGCATGCAATATAGTGAGTGGCATACAATTCATGCAATGCGATTTTTCATTGTAAAGACCAGATTTTTAATTATATAGTCACCCATGGGTGATTTCATACCCCCACTATCCAACTACGCATGGAGTTGATTTTATATAGCGTGGCGAGCCCGAAGCGTGTCGAGGGGACGCAGAATACATGTAAAGTAATCTGCGTCCCCTCGCAGGGCTCGCTGCGCTCGCCACACTATATAATATCAACTCCATGCGTAGTTGGATAGTGGGGGTATGAAATCACTCATGGTTGACTATACAATTAAAAATCAGGTCTTTACAATGAAAAATCGCATTGCATTGCATGCCTTAAGTAGTGGCATGCAATGAAAAAATCAGGAGCTCAGATAATACACAAGTACCTAAAGTTGTTGTTGTTTTACATTTGGTGTAAAAAAAATCAGGAATTTTATTTTGTGAAGGGGAATGCTATTTTTATTCATGTGCTTATAGCACATTAATATATATTTAATAAAAAAAAAATATGTGTTTTTTTACACAAAGCAGCCAGCAGGGGGCCGGGAGCAGAGAGACGCTCATTAGATATTCATATATTCACTGCTCCCGATCATTACATATGCACGATCGGGAGCAGTGCATATTTGGTCCCCTGCTGGCTCTTCCAGGGGGGGGGGGGGGGGCAGCTTGTGCTACCCACCTCCCCCCCACATACTTTCTGGGGCAGGAGGGAGACTTCCATCTCCTTGCCTGCCGCTGTCCTCAGGCTCAGGTTCACACTTGCCATCAGGGGCAGCGAGCCCCTGCCTTGTTGAATACGGGGATAGCAGTGGGACAGCGATGCTCTGAAACACGGCGACTGTGCAGCGAATCCTAAACAGGATTTGCTGCACGACATGAATATTTTCATTGAATACTGCCCAATGTATCAACCCTTTAACTAATAAAGAAATAATAGGAACTAAGTTTCCATTACAAAGTATAAAACTTAAGGGATCTGGATACAACTTTGTAAAAATATACACGTATATACAGATATTTACACTGTCATATGAGACCATCACAGAACTAATACATATATGAAATAACACACACACAGCTTTAACAATTTAATACTTGTTTTATTGACATTCTTGGGAATATTTCACGAAAATAATTTTCCTTTTTAATAAATACAAATAAAAGGTATATTTTAAATAAATCTTTCTTCTTAGTGCGCCAACAAAGAGACAATCTTTTTCTCTCTTCAGTTCTTTGGTAAAGCAGGGGTCTTACCCATCTTTCTGGGGGGCTGGGTGGACCACTACATTTTTGGGAGGCTACCTGCCGTTCCAGAATGTTAGGCAAGTATGCATTAAGGGGTTGGAAAATGGTTATTGGTGGCAGTATGGGGGGGGGGGATATAACTAACAGCTATAATCTAGTGCAACAGTTTTTAGCAGTTAGACTTCAGGGGCTAACTCCCTTTTGTCGCAGCTGGCCAACACTAGCGCAGGTGGCCCAAAGACAAGGGGCAAGTTACTGGATACGCTACACTAGCACGGAATTAAAGCTCTGGTGCGACCCAGCCACGCCACCAAAGGAGTGTACCAACAACTCTCTTGACCCAATTAAATATACCGTCAATTAACACAATTAAGGCAATTAATTACTTCAATGCAAGGCAATTTGGGATCACATTAAATCATAACACATCACTACATCACACCATATAATCACGGTACAGTTTAGAACATCACGCTAATACCTGGCTTACTGTAAGTAATGTCACGTAACTGGGTACCCAGTTCCTATTATTGAACACTGAGACAGACCTATGCACAGGGAATTTTAGGGTCCGCTGGAGGCCTCTATTGGTCACTGTGCAGTGCTTGAATGAATTGGAATATCAGTCCTCCTTGGTAGGAAAAGGTAAACGCTTGATAGGGGCAATGTCCCAAATAAAGAAAAGGGAACGCTGTAATGTATTTTACAAACTGGAAAGGCAATGGCACTTCCTGACTTTCACCACCAGATGGTGCTGTGGTCTCTGCGGAGCAGGTGCCTTGTTAACACCTTAAAGACTTTTTCCTCATGGAGCACATAAGTATAGCCAGGGGCTGGTGTTGGGGTCCCTGTGGGGTTAACTGAGTCCTTGTGTCTATTGGCCTCTGCTCCTGTAGTCCCGCTCTCTGCCACGTGCCTTTCTCTCTTCTCCGGCCTGAGTGGCCGGGTGCCAGCCAGTTCTCCCGGCGCTGTCCTTCCCCTGCTGGGTGCCGGGTGTTCTCCGCTGCCACTCTGCCGTTTACACGGTTTATACTCCCGGTGGCTCCTGCACGGCCGGGTGTCAGGTCGTGGCTGTGTGTTGCTGGGGCCGCGTCACTCCTCCCTGCAGCGTGGGTCGCAGTACAGGGGATTGCGGCACTTCAGCTCTGCACGCTGCCTTCTCCTGGTGCTCTCGCCCGCTGTGCACGCCCTGTGCTGCTTACTCCTTACAACTGAGGCGCACACTGGGGGTCTCGCTCTTGTGATGCGACCTCTGACCCTCCATCCTTTGCTTTTGGAGGGGGGGGGGGGGGGGGGCTGGGATGGGACTCTTTTTCGCGCCTCTTGGTGCTGAATAATTAACCCCTTTGAATCCTGTTGCTGGTTGGCTTCCTTCTGTTATGGTTGCTTAGCAACCCTTCTGGCACTGTCCTGATAAGACTGGGTACCCCCAGACTGGGTAGAAAAAGGAGGCACCCCCAATTCTGGGGTGTCACAGCTGCACTCTCAATTATGGTCACCAGATGGCGATGTTGCACCAGGTGCCAGAAACAGTCTATGTAATTACTAGAACCCACTGTCTCTGGGGGAGGAGCTCTTGTGAGTTAATGGGGTGTAGGTGACCCTGCAGGGCGCACTGGGAGGGGCAACAATATGACCTGATGACCCAGAGATGAGGGTTCTCTGGGACCTGGTCAGCCCTGACAGATAGACTCAGGATTTGCTGCCTCTGCTCCATGAAACGGTCGTCTCTCCTTGAGACCGTCCTTCGCCACGCTTTCTGGTTGCCACTGGGTGCCAGGGGGGCTTCGTTTCTGGCTTCTCTGCTGCACATACAGTGATATGGATGACTCAGCACCACTATACCGCTGCCAGGGTACATGGGGGTAATGGGTCAGTGTTCCCCTCCACCCCTGAATGGGAAGTTTTCCCCTGTACACCGTACTAAGAAGTTGGGGGAAAATGTAAAATTTTTGAGCTGCATTTGGGAACGTCTGATTATCACTGGTTCCCACACACTGCTGGCACTGCGTCGGCCGGCATTAGTAGGATATATAGGACTACTTGCCGACACATATCAGTGATAAGCAGAGAATGGACGACTGTTCTTATCAGTAAAAGCAGATAAATCACAAGGAGAGAGACAATCTGCGTTAGATAGAAGGCAGCAGATAAGATCATTGTCCTTCCCTAATCACTCACAGACATCGCCCTGAGCGAGGAATATACCTGCGCACCAATAGTAATGTATATTCAGTGGTACGTACTGAACCCCAATATAGTATGTAGGTATAATTATAGGGGGGGGGTGTATAATCACTGCCTAACGAGCAGGATACGTTCTAGAGGAGTGTAAGAAGAGAGTGTTACAACTAGATAGATCCAGGGGCGAATTCAGGGGCCAGGCAGCCCCATGGCACAATGTTCTGGCCCGTTAGGCTAAACCAACTTTTTTGGGGACAACGAAATTGGGTTGTTTTAAATGCACATGGGTAACATACCAGTTCTTGCTCACTGGAGATGTACAGTATTTCATCACCCCCATAAAGGTGAAAAATATCGTATCCGGTATCGATTCACTTGCGAGTCGATGTTTGTAGCCTATCAAGTCATCTGACCTTGCAGTTTAAATATAACATAGGGAAAATGGATAGAAAATGTAAAGAAAGAATGGGGGGGTCACCGCAGTGCGATTAAACAAGGCTCTTGCCTGCGGGCATAGTGACCAGGTCACCCGGCATTTTGCTGGACTCCGCCACCCACTTAGTAGCTTGGGCTATAGAATGTTTAGAGGTGGAGATTGCTCAAAAAGATTGTTACAGTGTGAAACGCGCTTTATTCATAGATTGGATGTGATTGCATGAAAATACTTCTATTTCTATCTTTAAATGAATAAGAACTTGTTAACCTTTTATGGGGTACCCTGCCACTGGAGTACCTCCTTTTTTGTGCCTGGGACTTAACATTGGTGGCCAGTGCTACTCTGTCAGCGCCTTGTGGCCTGATACACGGGCCTTGGGGGGTTGCTAGGCAACCGCCCCGCAGCAGGACTCACCACATGGTGGACTGTGGGACCCAGCAGTGTGGCCAGTGGCCCTGCCAAGCGGGAAGTAAAGGGTGCCTTCTCATTGGTGGGCAGTGGGCACCAAACAAGAGGAGGAGCTGAGTCTGTCGTGTGTGTGCCCTGGAGGAAAGAGGACCTGCGGAGCAGCGAATCCCATGAAGGGAGAGAGAGGGAGAGAGCAGCACACAGCAGTGTCCCAGACACACCGCCCTTCCATTGGATGGAGTCCGGCGCAGTGAAAGCTTGTCCCCGGTGGTGATTGACAGCGGCAGAGAAGTGCACTAGGTAACAAGGCAGCTGGAGAGTAGATCCAGGGCCGCGGGGTGACTGACAGTCCAGCCAGTGGGAAGGGAGAGGTGCAGGCAGCGCAACTCCCTAGAGACCCCAGCAGTGATTGGCAGAGGAGGGACCATGACCGGCAGGAGCTGGCAGCCGCAGCAGATTGTAAGGTACCCTGGCCCTGCTCAGCCCGCTGTCCACCTATTCCCTGCTGTGCTCCCACTACAAATATCTAAGGCGCTTCCCTCCTGCATTAATCCAAACAGGCTGCTAGTCCTCAGTAGTGAAGTTACATAGTTACATAGTAGGTGAGGCTGAATAAAGACTTGCGTCCATCTAGTTCAACCTATGTTTATAGTAACTTATCCCTTGTTGTATAGTATGTTCCGATATTTTAAAGACAGATTATGTTACTTATTCATACCCGTGGATGTTTTTAACCAATAAATGTTTATCCAACCTTATGTTAAACGTATTTATAGTGTCTGCCGACACCACATCTCCAGGAAGAGAGTTCCAAAGTTTGACTGCTTTGACTTTAAAGAAAGTTTTACTTCTAAGGTAACAAACTATTCTTTCTTCTAATCTTTTTTTTTTAATTGCGTAATTTCTATTGAGAGTTTTAATGTTAACAGTTACAAGTATCATAAAAGACAGTATATTGACCGCTACGATGCACACATAAAGGGTGGATAAAAAACAGCAAAGACAATATTAGACTGCTATTTGCAATTGTACAGGAAGATATACAATAAAGGATTGTACAGTCTAACCATATGGTCCAGGAATATGGTGTCAGTGTACAGTGGTGTCACCCGCAGGTTAAATAATCAGCCGCAGCTCAGGGTCATCAAGGATCCACTGAGGGTCCGGAACGGCAGAACGGTATGTGCACAGCCCAGGGATCACACGGGCAGGCCAACGCCGTCACCCCCTGCGCGGACAGCGGGAGTATATCCCGCATACACCGCTCACCTTTACAGGGTGCAAACAGCGCCGAGCATCCAGCCCGCTGCAGCACCCGGGAGAAATATTGCAGGAGACACAAGACGCCAAGTGAGGTCCCCAAGATGGCGCCTGGTCCCGGCCGCACCGGAGGCAGAAGGAAGCAGGCCAGAAGTCACACTGCGTCCGAGTCAGGTTAGTCAGGAGGGCACCGGACAGTCCATCAACATCAGGGGGGCACCGGAGGACAAAGCCAGCAGAGTAGGGAATCCCAGTTCCCCGTAAACAGGATATAACAGCAGGATTTTGCGGAGCTCAGCTTCCCCACGTGCGCCCGCTAGCACAGTCAGGCCACGCCCCCCTTCTTTCTTCTAATCTTAACTTGTGCCCTCGCGTCCTAGATTCCCTTCTAGCAGAAAAAAGGGTGTTTGACAGTTCCTTATATTGGCCCCTGATATACTTGTACATGTTGAGCATGTCCCCCCTTAAACGTCTCTTCTCTAGTGTAAATAGTCCCAGCTTGCTTAATCTCTCCTCGTAGCTTAAAGTCTCCATTCCCCTAATAAGCTTTGTTGCTCTTCTTTGGATTTTTTCTAATTCTATGATGTCCTTTTTATAGTGTTCGTTCGTTCATTTGTTTATTTATACATAGCAAACAAAAACAAATTACAAGGTAACGTACAGGGTGTGTTGATAAAATACAGTATAAATAGGGGTGTAGCTGGTAGAACTTAAATCTGCATCAGTTCAGAAGTAGGTGTGGAAATTGTCGAAGAGACTGAAGATGAAGTAGAGGAAGGGAAGAACAGGACAGGAGCACAGGTGAGGTAAAGAGGTAGGGTGAGTACGTGAGGCAGGAGGGCCCTACTCATAAGAGTAAACAGACTAAAAGGAGGTGGGTGGAAGAACGAAAAAACAATAGGATAAGTAGGAACGGATGGGAACAGATGGAGGGGTAGGGTTCGCCTCTTTATTTAAGTTATTTTTATAGAATTTAAATGCTCTTGTTTTATTGTTGATTGCTAACCTAACTTTTTTGTCCAACCATGGTGGCTTTTTTTAATTGAATTTACCCTTATTTACTTTAGGAATGTATTTAATAGTTAAGGATTCGAGTACATTTTTAGAGTATCCCACATTTCCTCAGCTTTTTCCCCCCCTCAAAAACTGTTTCGCACACAATTCTTTTAGGGCTTCTCTGAATAATTCAAAGCTTTTCTGAAGTTTAGTATCAGGTAAATTAAAATCCCCCATAATTAATACCTGACCCCGATCTGATGATTGTTTGATTTGGTTTAAAAGTAGAGACTCGTCCCCTTCGTTTATGTTCGGTGATCTATAGCATACCCCTATTAAAATTGTATTATTAGGAGAGATGTGCGGCGGCCACTTTTTCGGGTTTTGGTTTTGGATCTGGATCTCCCTTCGTGTTTTGGATCTGGATTGGTTTTGGCAAAACCACCCTTGTGGGTTTTGGTTTTGGATCTGGATTTTTATGAAAAAATGCTAAAAATGGCTAAAATAACAGAATTTGGGCCTGTTTTTGCCCCTAAAGTATTATTAACCTCAATAACATTAGTTTCCACTCATTTCTAGTCAATTTTGATCACTTCACAGCTTACAAAATTGTTTTCATTTACTGTAGTTGGGCCAAAAGGGTATACCGAGGTAGCTGGATGACTAAGCTAAGCGACAGCAGTGGGCATCACATACATGTGGACCTTACACTTCCAACCTGGCAGAGCGGCACTGCAGGGGCAGACAGGGAGGCAGTTTAATAAACTATCCCAAAAAAAGAGAAATGCTCCAAAGAGCAAAAAATACAAAGAAGTATCGGCCTTGTCATGACTGGTGGTAGCAGCTTCAGCACTTCTATCAGGTTGCTGATCTCCCACTATTTCCTCCTCCTTCATCCTCCAAAAATGTGTTTTTATTTTATTTATTACTTTTATTTATTTTTCTTACTTTACACTGGACACAGCCTGTCACACTGGACACAGCCCCTTGTATTACTGCAGCCCCTGTACACCGTGTACTACTCAGCAGCACTGCAGCCCCTGCATGTGAGCACTGCAGCACTGAGTTAGTTAGTTAAATCACAAAAAACACAGGGTTCAGGGCTAAATAAATCACAACAGGGCACGGGCCACAGGACAGCCCCTGGACAGTGGACACTGCAGCCCCTGCGTGTGAGCACTGCAGCACCTAGTTAGTTAAATCACACTACAGGGCTCAGGCCTATAAACAGTCACTGACTCTCAATACAAGTCTACAACACAGGGCAGTGAGGGCACAGGGCAGGTCACGGAGCACAGCACAGCACGGAGCACAGGGCACAGAGCACAGCACAGGGCACACAGAGCTTCCCAACCACCCTCTTCCCTCTCCAAGATTGGAGTGAAGATGGCGGGGCGCGCGTGCATCTTTTATAAAATCCCGCTCCCACGAGAACCTGACAGCGCAATGATGACGTTCGGCCTCGTTTTTGGTCCGGAATTCAGGCGGGAACTCCCGAGCCGGCTCGGATCTGACCCGGATCCCCGATATTCGGATCTGTCGGATCTCGGGGATCCGGACCCGCTTATCTCTAATTATTAGGTTTTTTGTTATTGTCCGTTATCTCAGCCCACACGGCCTCCGTGTTATCTTCCTCTGTACCTGTGCTCATTTCTTTCTCACACAATGTTAAGTTATTTTTTACATATAGGCACCCCTCCCCGCCCCTTCTATTTTCCCTGTCTTTTCTGTAGAGTGTATATCCCTCCATGCTTAATGCCCAGTTGTGCGACTCGTTACACCATGTTTCTGTAATACCAATAATGTCATAATCGTCCCTAGTGACCACAGTTTCTAGTTCCCCGATTTTACCTGATAAGCTTCTTGAATTATCCCCCAATCCCCCAATATACAGAGAAGCCTTGACGCGGCTTGGGGGCATAGCATACACCTGCGCAGGTATATGTAACCAATATCTCTGAATTCTATTATCATGTAGTGTTCTAGATTGGTTACTAGCATTGCTCAGTGTGCTGAGGGAAAAAATTTCTTGTTTTACTTACCCAGTATTTAACCCCTCCCTCATGCACCTGGGAAATGCTACTGAACTAATTGAGCATCTACCACTATCTGTATGTATGTTGTTAGAGGCAGAAGGGAGCCCATATTAGGAGGAGATGTGGGTCCTGATATGCCACATGGAGTAGTCCGGGGTTGCTCCAAGGTAGGTAGCTCTTAGTTTGGATATATCAAGTAAGGAGCCATTATCATGTGGCTCCTTGCTGGTTAATCGTAGACCCAATTTAGGGTAACGGTGGTGTGGGGTGCGGTGCTCCTGGACTGGATGGGCTGGGTGCCTTTAGTGCGGCATGCCCTTACATTCTATTAACACTTTTCCCTCACTAACACTATCTCTATCCTATTTTAATTACATTCATTTATCTCTCTCTTTTTATATAGCTTCGGCTTCCTATCACTAATTATTAACACTTAGTATATCACTGGCATGCCGCACTGGGCTTCCCAGCTTATGATGTTTTTTTGGGGTGCCGCACCCTGCACCTAGATATAGCGCTAGGGACCCCCAATATACAGAGAAGCCTTGACGCGGCTTGGGGGCATAGCATACACCTGCGCCGGTATATGTAACCAATATCTCTGAATTCTATTATCATGTAGTGTTCTAGATTGGTTACTAGCATTGCTCAGTGTGCTGAGGGAAAAAATGTCTTGTTTTACTTACCCAGTAATTAACCCCTCCCTCATGCACCTGGGAAATGCTACTGAACTAATTGAGCATCTACCACTATCTGTAAGCTTCTTGCATTAGCCAGTAGGCATTTTAATTTATGTTTATTTTTATTTGCGTCCCTAACATTGTGTTTAATTTTTCCTCTGGACTTATTTGTATTCCTTCCTAACTTCCTCGTACCCACCTCCCCCTCAGTAGACTCTCTACAGCCTCCCCACAATTCCCACTGCCCGACCTATTTACAGTTTTGAAACTTCTTCCTATGTCGCTTACTCCTTCCCATACCCTAAGGTCATCTGTACCTGAGAGCTGCAATGAGGTAAGATTACTGTTATTACTAGAGATGTGCGGTCCGGATTCTGAAGAATACGAACCGCTGCGAACTTGGGGATCCGAGTATTACCGAGGCGCGGCAATTCCCACCAGACTCGGATCCAAAAGCGAGGCCGAACGGCGCCTTCCCGCCGTCGGATTTTCGCGAGACCTGGATTCCATATAAGGCGCTGAGCCCGCAGTTCGTCACCATTATCTGGGATCCAGAGACGGGGAAACAGCTCCGCTGGGGTGCTCACTGCGTGCTCAGTGCAAAGTCAAACAAGTTTACTACATTGGGCAGCTCTGAGCCATAGTGGGCAGCTTTAGTGCAGCATTACAGTGGGCAGCATTGTTGTTTCATAGGCAGTGGGCAGCAGCTTTGTTTTAAAGGCACTGGCAGTGGGCAGAGGCACCAGCTTTGTTTCATAGGCAGTGGGCAGAGGCACCAGCTTTGTTTCATAGGCAGTGGGCAGAGGCACCAGCTTTGTTTCATAGGCAGTGGGCAGAGGCACCAGCTTTGTTTCATAGGCAGTGGGCAGAGGCACCAGCTTTGTTTCATAGGCAGTGGGCAGAGGCACCAGCTTTGTTGTTTCATAGGCAGTGGGCAGAGGCACCAGCTTTGTTTCATAGGCAGTGGGCAGAGGCACCAGCTTTGTTGTTTCATAGGCAGTGGGCAGAGGCACCAGCTTTGTTGTTTCATAGGCAGTGGGCAGAGGCACCAGCTTTGTTGTTTCATAGGCAGTGGGCAGAGGCACCAGCTTTGTTTCATAGGCAGTGGGCAGAGGCACCAGCTTTGTTGTTTCATAGGCAGTGGGCAGAGGCACCAGCTTTGTTGTTTCATAGGCAGTGGGCAGAGGCACCAGCTTTGTTTCATAGGCAGTGGGCAGAGGCACCAGCTTTGTTGTTTCATAGGCAGTGGGCAGAGGCACCAGCTTTGTTTCATAGGCAGTGGGCAGAGGCACCAGCTTTGTTGTTTCATAGGCAGTGGGCAGAGGCACCAGCTTTGTTGTTTCATAGGCAGTGGGCAGAGGCACCAGCTTTGTTTCATAGGCAGTGGGCAGAGGCACCAGCTTTGTTGTTTCATAGGCAGTGGGCAGAGGCACCAGCTTTGTTGTTTCATAGGCAGTGGGCAGAGGCACCAGCTTTGTTGCTTCATAGGCAGTGGGCAGAGGCACCAGCTTTGTTGTTTCATAGGCAGTGGGCAGAGGCACCAGCTTTGTTGTTTCATAGGCAGTGGGCAGAGGCACCAGCTTTGTTTCATAGGCAGTGGGCAGAGGCACCAGCTTTGTTGTTTCATAGGCAGTGGGCAGAGGCACCAGCTTTGTTGCTTCATAGGCAGTGGGCAGAGGCACCAGCTTTGTTGTTTCATAGGCAGTGGGCAGAGGCACCAGCTTTGTTGTTTCATAGGCAGTGGGCAGAGGCACCAGCTTTGTTGTTTCATAGGCAGTGGGCAGAGGCACCAGCTTTGTTGTTTCATAGGCAGTGGGCAGAGGCACCAGCTTTGTTGTTTCATAGGCAGTGGGCAGAGGCACCAGCTTTGTTTCATAGGCAGTGGGCAGAGGCACCAGCTTTGTTGTTTCATAGGCAGTGGGCAGAGGCACCAGCTTTGTTTCATAGGCAGTGGGCAGAGGCACCAGCTTTGTTGTTTCATAGGCAGTGGGCAGAGGCACCAGCTTTGTTGTTTCATAGGCAGTGGGCAGAGGCACCAGCTTTGTTGTTTCATAGGCAGTGGGCAGAGGCACCAGCTTTGTTGTTTCATAGGCAGTGGGCAGAGGCACCAGCTTTGTTGTTTCATAGGCAGTGGGCAGAGGCACCAGCTTTGTTTCATAGGCAGTGGGCAGAGGCACCAGCTTTGTTGTTTCATAGGCAGTGGGCAGAGGCACCAGCTTTGTTTCATAGGCAGTGGGCAGAGGCACCAGCTTTGTTGTTTCATAGGCAGTGGGCAGAGGCACCAGCTTTGTTGTTTCATAGGCAGTGGGCAGAGGCACCAGCTTTGTTGCTTCATAGGCAGTGGGCAGAGGCACCAGCTTTGTTTCATAGGCAGTGGGCAGAGGCACCAGCTTTGTTGTTTCATAGGCAGTGGGCAGAGGCACCAGCTTTGTTGTTTCATAGGCAGTGGGCAGAGGCACCAGCTTTGTTTCATAGGCAGTGGGCAGAGGCACCAGCTTTGTTGTTTCATAGGCAGTGGGCAGAGGCACCAGCTTTGTTGTTTCATAGGCAGTGGGCAGAGGCACCAGCTTTGTTTCATAGGCAGTGGGCAGAGGCACCAGCTTTGTTGTTTCATAGGCAGTGGGCAGAGGCACCAGCTTTGTTGCTTCATAGGCAGTGGGCAGAGGCACCAGCTTTGTTGCTTCATAGGCAGTGGGCAGAGGCACCAGCTTTGTTTCATAGGCAGTGGGCAGAGGCACCAGCTTTGTTGTTTCATAGGCAGTGGGCAGAGGCACCAGCTTTGTTGTTTCATAGGCAGTGGGCAGAGGCACCAGCTTTGTTGTTTCATAGGCAGTGGGCAGAGGCACCAGCTTTGTTTCATAGGCAGTGGGCAGAGGCACCAGCTTTGTTGTTTCATAGGCAGTGGGCAGAGGCACCAGCTTTGTTGTTTCATAGGCAGTGGGCAGAGGCACCAGCTTTGTTGTTTCATAGGCAGTGGGCAGAGGCACCAGCTTTGTTGCTTCATAGGCAGTGGGCAGAGGCACCAGCTTTGTTGTTTCATAGGCAGTGGGCAGAGGCACCAGCTTTGTTTCATAGGCAGTGGGCAGAGGCACCAGCTTTGTTGCTTCATAGGCAGTGGGCAGAGGCACCAGCTTTGTTGTTTCATAGGCAGTGGGCAGAGGCACCAGCTTTGTTGTTTCATAGGCAGTGGGCAGAGGCACCAGCTTTGTTGTTTCATAGGCAGTGGGCAGAGGCACCAGCTTTGTTGTTTCATAGGCAGTGGGCAGAGGCACCAGCTTTGTTGCTTCATAGGCAGTGGGCAGAGGCACCAGCTTTGTTGTTTCATAGGCAGTGGGCAGAGGCACCAGCTTTGTTGCTTCATAGGCAGTGGGCAGAGGCACCAGCTTTGTTGTTTCATAGGCAGTGGGCAGAGGCACCAGCTTTGTTGCTTCATAGGCACTTCAGGCAGTGGCCACAGGTTCTATTTTTATTTAAGTTTTGTAGCACCACCAGCAGTATTGTTTTATAATGTATAACTCCACATAACCCAGTGTGTGCAGTGCACTGCAAACTGTACATCCACTGTGTGTAGTACAGTATATGCCGATACTGTGACTGCCGTCTATAGCTCCGTACCTCTGTTTATATGTTACTGTGACTGCTGGTACCCCATCTGTTTATACATTACTGTGACTGCTGGTACCCCATCTGTTTATACGGTACTGTGACTACTGTCCGCAGCTCCGTACCTCATCTGTTTATACATTACTGTGACTGCTGGTACCCCATCTGTTTATACGGTACTGTGACTACTGTCCGCAGCTCCGTACCTCATCTGTTTATACGTTACTGTGACTGCTGGTACCCCATCTGTTTATACGGTACTGTGACTGCTGTCCACAGCTCCGTACCTCATCTGTTTATCTATTACTGTGACTGCTGGTACCCCATCTGTTTATACGGTACTGTGACTACTGTCCGCAGCTCCGTACCTCATCTGTTTATACATTACTGTGACTACTGGTACCCCATCTGTTTATACGGTACTGTGACTACTGTCCGCAGCTCCGTACCTCTGTTTATACATTACTGTGACTGCCGTCTATAGCTCCGTACCTCTGTTTATACGTTACTGTGACTGCTGGTACCCCCATCTGTTTATACAGTACTGTGACTACTGTCCGCAGCTCCGTACCTCATCTGTTTATACGTTACTGTGACTGCTGGTACCCCATCTGTTTATACGATACTGTGACTACTGTCCGCAGCTCCGTACCTCATCTGTTTATACGTTACTGTGACTGCTGGTACCCCATCTGTTTATACGTTACTGTGACTACTGTCCGCAGCTCCGTACCTCATCTGTTTATACATTACTGTGACTGCTGGTACCCCATCTGTTTATACGGTACTGTGACTACTGTCCGCAGCTCCGTACCTCTGTTTATACATTACTGTGACTGCCGTCTATAGCTCCGTACCTCTGTTTATACGTTACTGTGACTGCTGGTACCCCATCTGTTTGTACGGTACTGTGACTGCCGTCTATAGCTCCGTACCTCTGTTTATATGTTACTGTGACTGCTGGTACCCCATCTGTTTATACAGTACTGTGACTACTGGTACCCCATCTGTTTATACGGTACTGTGACTACTGTCCGCAGCTCTGTACCTCATATGTTTATACGTTACTGTGACTGCTGGTACCCCATCTGTTTATACGGTACTGTGACTACTGTCCGCAGCTCTGTACCTCATATGTTTATACGTTACTGTGACTGCTGGTACCCCCATCTGTTTATACGGTACTGTGACTACTGTCCGCAGCTCCGTACCTCTGTTTATACATTACTGTGACTGCCGTCTATAGCTCCGTACCTCTGTTTATACGTTACTGTGACTGCTGGTACCCCATCTGTTTGTACGGTACTGTGACTGCCGTCTATAGCTCCGTACCTCTGTTTATATGTTACTGTGACTGCTGGTACCCCATCTGTTTATACGGTACTGTGACTACTGTCCGCAGCTCTGTACCTCATATGTTTATACGTTACTGTGACTGCTGGTACCCCATCTGTTTATACGATACTGTGACTACTGTCCGCAGCTCTGTACCTCATATGTTTATACGTTACTGTGACTGCTGGTACCCCCATCTGTTTATACGGTACTGTGACTACTGTCCGCAGCTCCGTACCTCTGTTTATACATTACTGTGACTGCCGTCTATAGCTCCGTACCTCTGTTTATACGTTACTGTGACTGCTGGTACCCCATCTGTTTGTACGGTACTGTGACTGCCGTCTATAGCTCCGTACCTCTGTTTATACGTTACTGTGACTGCTGGTACCCCATCTGTTTATACGGTACTGTGACTACTGTCCGCAGCTCTGTACCTCATCTGTTTATACGTTACTGTGACTGCTGGTACCCCATCTGTTTATACGGTACTGTGACTACTGTCCGCAGCTCTGTACCTCATCTGTTTATACATTACTGTGACTGCTGGTACCCCCAGGGCCGCCGAGAGGCAGTGGCGGCGGGTACAATTTACCTGGGCCCGGGCCTGCCAGGGGGGCCCGGGTCGGGACACACACTTTAAAAAAAAAAATTTATTCCGGCTGCGGGTGCGTCGGGAGGACTAGGACCTTTCCGCCCGCCCATGTGTCCGGCCACCCGCCCGTGAGCTGCAGCTTTCCCTGTCTGTCCTTCCCCTGCACACAGAGACAGACGCTAGAAGTCATAGTTCACCTCTAGCGTCTGACAGGAAGCACAGCTCTGCACTTCCTGGTAACGCTGCAGAGCTGTGCTCCCTGTCAGAGACGCTGGAAGTGAAAAATGACTTCTAGCGTCTGTCTCTCTGTGCGCAGGGGAAGGCAGGGTAAGGCATGGGCAGCAGCAGCAGCTGAGGGGCTGGGGCCGGACACAGACACATATTAACCCCTTGGCAACGAGCTAGAACCCCTGGCAATGGAAATTAACCCCCCTTGGCAACGAGCATTAACCCCAGGCAAAAAATATATAAACCCCTTGGCAACATCCAATAACCCCTGGCAACACATATTAACCCCTTGGCAATGAGCAAGAACCCCTGGCAATAGACATTAACCCCCACCTTGGCAACGAGCAAGAACCCCTGGCAACGGAAATTAACCCCCCTTGGCAACGAGCATTAACCCCTGGCAAAAAATATATAAACCCAATGGCAACATCCAATAACCCATGGCAATGCATAACCCCTTGGCAACGAGCAAAAACCCCTGGCAACGCACATTAACACCCCTTGGCAATGAGCAAGAACCCCTGGCAACGGAACGGACATTAATCCCCCCCCCCCCTTGGCAACGAGCATGAACCCCTGCGGCACGCACATATATTCCTTTCGCCACTGCCGTAGTTGGGAGGTATGCATTAGGTGTGAGGGGCATTGCAATGGATTCAGTACTGAATCCCGGCGGTCGGGATCCCGGCGTTCAGAATCCCGACGCCGGAATCCCGACAGCCGAAATGCCGACAAGGGGGGGACGTGGATCGCCCCCCCTTGCGGGCTCGCTGCGCTCGCCACGCAGCGCTACACCCACGGAGAGAGAATATGTTGGTATTTCGGCGGTCGGGATTCCGGCGTCGGGATTCTGAACGCCGGGATCCCGACCGCCGGGATATTAACTGCATCCCATTGCAATGTGTGGCATAATGTGTCAGGGGCATTACAGTGTGCAGCATAGTATCATAGGCATTGTGGTGTGCTGCATCATGTTTCAGAGAAATGGCGGTGTGTGGCATAATGTATCGGGCATTACAGTGTGCAGCATATTGCGCAGGGGCATTACGGTGTGCGGCATAGTATCAGGGGCATTGTTCAAATTTTAGTAGCTCTCGGGGAGGTTTTTTTTGTCTTTTTTTGTCGCGAGTAGCTCTCGCTCAATTAAGGTTGAAGACCACTGGACTAGGAGAGCAGGCATGGGGTTAGCTGTGTCCGTGCAGCGGCGGCCACACACCAACTCACGCATTATTATTATTATTATTATTATTATAATTTTATTTATAAGGCGCCACAAGTGTTTCGCAGCGCCGTACAAAGGAACAATACAGGGAGACAAAACTTGGCATAACATTGAATAAATAACCGCAGTCTAATGCCGGGCAGCGTCTGAGCACTTGCTCAGACACTGCCCGGCTGTTCCCAACCCGGCGTGCGGCCTGCGCTGCGTGATTCGGTCATAGGTCACACTGCGCAGGCCGCAGCGCTGACCACCAATGCCGGAACCTGCTTGCCGCTAGGCCTCCCTCATCATACCCGACGCCGGAACCTGCTTGCCGCCGGACCTCCCACATCCTGCCACATCCTCCCACATCATAACCAACGCCGGAACCTGCTCGCCGCTGGGCCTTCCACGTCCTCCCACATCATACCCTACGCCGGAACCTGTTCGCCGCCGGGCCTCCCACGTCGCACATGTCTACCCAACACCTGCCTCTGCACAGCGGCTGCCTTGCTCCCTCCGCAGCTCAGAAAAAGTAAGTCAGTGTGGGGGCACAGGGTGCAATTTTCTTAGGGATGCCAATCCCGGGATCCCGGGAATCCCAGGATTGAGCATTAGTCCAGACGTCGAGGAGGAAACATCTCTGAAGCTCTGAAAGTCCCGAGAGCCCGGCAGCGTAAAGAAGAAGAAAGAAGAAAGAAGATAAAGAAATAAGCCCTGGAAAAGAAGACAGAAGACCATCCATGGAGGACCTGGTGAGTAGGATTTACTTCCACAGGTCCAACATGGATTTTCTTCAGACAGACGCCGACACCGGAGCCACCGACACCGGAGCCGCCAATACCGGAGCCGCCGACACCGGAGCCAGCGACCTACCGACGGGATCAAGATAGGTAAGTATCAGTGTGTGTGTGATGTGTGTATTAAACTTTTATTTAAAATTTGTGTCAGTGTGTTTTGTGTACTATTTTTTTAACTGTGGAACTACAAGTGCCAGCGGGCCCTTTAATGCCCAGCAGGCTGGGACTTGTGGTTCTCCAAGTCCCAGCTTGCTGGGGAGGCTTGCTGGCACTTGTAGTGCCACAGTAAAAAACAATAGTTTAATCTTTTTTTTACACTTGAATCAGCCCGGTGCCCACTGCCCAGGGGCATCGGGGACAGTACCAGGCTTCAGCCTGGTCAGGTAAGTCCTGGAGGGGGGGGACCCCTTTATTGGGGGGGTCCCCACTCCCCCAGGGCCCCTGGCCAGGCTGACTGGTAGGTAGGGTGAATGCTTTGGCCGGGGGGATTTGCATAAAAAGTCTCCCCCCGGCTGTGGCATTACCCTGCTGGCTGGTTTTGCCTGGGGCTGGTTCTTAAAATACGGGGGACCCCTACTCATTTTGTCCCCCGTATTTTGGGAACCAGCCCCAGAGCAGGAGCCTGGGGCTGGTTGTTAAAAATCAGGGAACCCCTATTTGTCGGGTTCCCTGATTTTTAATTACCGGCTCCAGGCTCTGTCAGCCTGGTGCTGGTTTCGGCTGTGGGGGGGACCCCACGCCGGTTTTTTATTTTTTTATTTTATTTATTTTTACACCGCAGCCTGCACGGATCTGACTGATCCATGCAGGCTAAAACGAGAATACGACAGGAAAATGGTGTTCTATTTTTCTGCCGTATTTTCTATACGGCTGCTTAGTACATCAGGAATCACCATTCTTTTGAATGGTGATTTCTGTCGTATTCTATCGATGGTGTAGGACATTCGTATTTGTAAATACAAATAGGAATGTTCCATCCCTAGGACTACGAATTGTTGTATTTTGGGGATAGAAAATCCCGAAAATACAAATTCGTAAAAAAAAGGTGTATTTCTCCCTACGAATACACCTTTTTTCTACGAATCCATATTAGTAAATTTCCCCCTCCATGTGAATTTTGGCTTATTCTGTGTAGCATACTGTTTAAGGGGCAAGTATAAGGAGTCTACTAATGTGTTGCATAAAGGGTATATGGTGTGGTACACACCCCTATATCCTTTAATGGCCACACCTCTTTTTTGCAGCTCGCCACTCCAGGGAGGGCCTGTGACGCTGTTGTACCAGGGCCCAGGATTTCTCTTGGCAGCCCTGGGTACCTCATCTGTTTATAGGGTACTGTGACTGCTGTCCGCAGCTCCATATCAGTTTATAAGGTACTGCTGTGACCGCAGGCCGTACCCCACTGTTTTTTTTTAAATAATAAAATTATTAAAAGTTAAAAAAAAGAAAAAAATGTCTCTGTCCCACGTACTTTGACTGCTCTCCGTAGCTCCGTACCCCATCTGTTTATAAGGTACTGTGACTGCTGTCCGTACCCCATCTGTTTATAAGGTACTGTGACAGCTGTCCATACCCCATCTGTTTATACGGTACTGTGACTGCTGTCCGCAGCTCCGTACCAGTTTATAAGGTACTGCTGTGACCATAGGCCGTACCCCACTGTTTTTTTTTAATGAATAAAATTATTAAAAGTTTAAAAAAATTAAAAAAAATGTCTCTGTCCCACGTGCTGTGACTGCTCTCCGTAGCTCTGTACCATCTGTTTATAAGGTACTGTGAGTGCTGTTTGTACCCCATCTGTTTATAAGGTACTGTGACAGCTGTCCGTACCGCATCTGTTTATACGGTACTGTGACTGCTGTCCGTACTCCATCTTTTTATATGGTACTGTGGCTGCTGTCCGTACCCCATCTTTTTATATGATACTGTGACTGCTGGTACTCCATCTGTTCATAAGGTACTGTGCAGTGGCGGAACTACGGGAGGCAATGGAGTCATTTGCCGCCGGGCTCCTGGCCAGAAGGGGGTACTGACTCCATTGCCTCCCGGCTGATGGGTGGCTTAGGGAACGGACTGCGTGTGCCGGCAGCCCAGTGCCCCAATCCGACAACTCAGCTCACCGCTGAATGTTACGCTAGCAGCACCTCTCATCTCTCTCTGCTGCTGCTCAGATGCCGGCTCCAGTGCTGTGTGCTGACGTCACCCACAGTGCCGCACGAGCAGTCAGCCATGAAGGACCCTGGCTGCGCTGTGGCTGGCTACTGTGCCGGGCGTCTGCTGCGCTGGATGTCACGCTAGCAGCACGCCCTGCTCCGCATCTCTCTCTGCTGTTGCTCAGATGCCGGTTCCAGCGCTGAGGTGATGACATCACTTAACCTGTTTTTTTGGGGTCTGATAGATCTGGGGAAAAGAATCAGCAACTCATCAACTCATCAACCCCAGAATCACCATCCACGAACTGAGGAACATTTAAGAGAGGTATTTATGGAGAGTATCAGTAAATAATCTTGACATGCCTGATCTGGTGAAACATATTGACTTTGTACTGCCTGGCTATCAAATAAGGGAACATAACACTGTAGATAGTTCCCAATCCAAATATACCTCTCACTGGATGGTGGATTCCAATGGCAGGAATAGTATTATTGAGAAAAGTTTTACTGTAGATTTAATCACAGAGTGGGAGTCTGTGGACAAGACAATAGGAAGGTCATACGACAGCCAACATACACGTTATAGGGCCAGATGTAATAAGCTTGAAAAAGTGATAGAGAGTGATAAACCACCAGACAATATGCTCCTAACTGCCATGTTACCAGCTGTGTTTGAAAAATGACAGGTAGGAGCAAATTGGATGGGGATTTATCACTCTCCATTTTATCACTTTTCAAGCTTCAGTACATCTCGCCCTATGGCTGGGACGTCAGCTAGCCGTGGCTTCAGCACAACTAGACAGTAAGAATCTGCCTAATTCCTATTGACTGGATGTACACCGCAATCTAGTGGTGTCCGCAGCTAACAGGTCAATCGTGAAAGTTGATTCAGAGGGTTCACCAAGGTCATCATAAGAAAGCAATATCATTTGCACAGAGGTGCAGACAAGATGGCTATGCCACCAATGTGGAAGATGTTTTAGACAGCCAATGTAATTAGTGCCGCTCAAGGCACTTTGGAAGCAGAAAAACATTGTTGGAGAGAGGACCTCATCAATCTGGCCGGAATATTGCAGTGTCATTAGCAAAATAATTCATTTGTTGCTTATGCAACATATTTCTAGAGTGCCGGAGGCAGAACTCTGGGAGGCAATGGAGTCATCTGCTGCCGGGCTCCTGCTCCCAAGGGGAGTCTGTGTCTGTGTTGGGGGGGGGGGGGGGGGGGGCACCAATATTTATCTTGCCTCCGGGCAACTGGGATGAACTTACGCCACTGGTGCTGTGACTGCTGTCCGTACCCCATGTGTTTATAAGGTACTGTGAGTGCTGTCCATACCCCATCTGTTTATAAGGTACTGTGACTGTTGTCCGTACCCCATCTGTTTATACGGTACTGTGACTGCTGTCCGTACCCCATCTGTTTATACGGTACTGTGACTGCTGTCCGTACTCCATCTTTTTATATGATACTGTGACTGCTGGTACCCCATCTGTTCATAAGGTACTGTGACTGCTGTCCGTACCCCATCTGTTTATACGGTAGTGTGACTGCTGGTACCCCATCTGTTTATATGGTACTGTGACTGCTGTCCGTACCCCATCTGTTTATACGGTAGTGTGACTACTGGTACCCCATCTGTTTATACGGTACTGTGACTGCTGTCCGTACTCCATCTTTTTATATGATACTGTGACTGCTGGTACTCCATCTGTTCATAAGGTACTGTGACTGCTGTCCGTACCCCATCTGTTTATACGGTAGTGTGACTGCTGGTACCCCATCTGTTTATATGGTACTGTGACTGCTGTCCGTACCCCATCTGTTTATACGGTAGTGTGACTACTGGTACCCCATCTGTTCATAAGGTACTGTGACTGCTGTCCGTACCCCATCTGTTTATACGGTAGTGTGACTGCTGGTACCCCATCTGTTTATATGGTACTGTGACTGCTGTCCGTACCCCATCTGTTTATACGGTAGTGTGACTACTGGTACCCCATCTGTTTATACGGTACTGTGACTGCTGTCCGTACTCCATCTTTTTATATGATACTGTGACTGCTGGTACTCCATCTGTTCATAAGGTACTGTGACTGCTGTCCGTACCCCATCTGTTTATACGATAGTGTGACTGCTGGTACCCCATCTGTTTATATGTTACTGTGACTGCTGTCCGTACCCCATCTGTTTATACGGTAGTGTGACTACTGGTACCCCATCTGTTTATATGGTACTGCGACTGCTGTCCGTACCCCATCTGTTTATATGGTACTGCGACTGCTGTCCGTACCCCATCTGTTTATACGGTACTGTGATCAAGCCAGTTAGGGGTCTTTGTGGGGCCTAGTTTTTCAAACTGCCATCCTGTCTGCCGCTGCAGTGCCACTCTTACATGCGCCACGTGTTTTTGTTGCACACTTGTGTGGCTTTGCATAGTTATCCACCTACCTCGGTGCAACCTTTTGCCCTAAAAACAATATTGTGAGGTGTTCAGAATAGACTGGAAATGAGTGGAAATGAATGTTATTGAGGTTAAAAATAGCGTAGGAGCAAAAAAAAAAACCCAAAAATCTGCGATTTTAGCTGTTTTTATGAGTTTTTTAAAAAAAAATACAGATCCAAAACCCAAACCAAAAAGGGCGGTTTTGGCAAAACCGAATACAGATCCAAAACCGGAGGCTGATACAGATCCAAGACCAAAACCAAAACCGCAAAAAGTGGCCGGCGCACATCTCTAGTTTTTACATAATATTCCTGGAGCACCCTGGGAATTACGCCACGATATTAACCTTATTAGTACCCCGGACATTGGCCCTTATTCAGATCTGATCGCAGTACAAGTTTGTTCTCAAAATGGGCAAAACCATGTGCACTGCAGGTGGGGCAGATCTAACATGTGCAGAGAGAGTTAAATTTAGGTGGGGTTTGTTGAAACTGAAATCTATATGGTAGTGTAAAAATAATGCAGCCAGTATTTACCCTGCACAGAAAAAAAAAAAACTCACCCAAATCTAACTCTCTCTATACATGTTACATGTATTTTGCCCATTTTGAGAACAAATTTGTACTGCAATCAGATCTGAATAAGGGCCATTGCCTGTAACTATGTCCTCCCCCCTCCTCCTCCCCCAAATTGATTCTTGACCCCAATCCTACTATTCTCACTACGGGTCCCGTAGTATCTAGCTACCCCCCCCCCCCCATCGCCATCGTCTACTTGTCAAGCCCCGGACACAGGCCCATACTGCCAGGCCCCACTTGAGAGCCCCTTTAGGAGACTCTTATGGGAAAGACTACCCTCCCTACCTCAGTCAGTATTAAGGCTCGCCTAGACCCAACAGGTACCTAGTTTTTAACCTAGTTTTTCGTATTAGTATTTTCCCTACGACTGCATACGACTGTTTCAGCCGTATGCACAGTCGTGTTCCGGAGGGGGATTTACAAAGCAGTCATATACGACTGCTTTGTAACCCTCAGATGTCGTATTCATTCGTATTAGCGGACATATATACAGCCGCTAATACGATTTCGTACAGGCAGTCTGCACGGATCAGTCAGATCCATCATATCAGTCAGATCCATCATATCAGTCAGATCCATCATATCAGTCAGATCCATCATATCAGTCAGATCCATCATATCAGTCAGATCCGTGCAGGCTGCGGTGTAAAAAAAAAATGGAAAAATAAATAAATAAAAAAACGGCGTGGGGTCCCCCCCACAGCCGTAACCAGCATCAGGCTGAAAGAGCCGGGGCCGGTAATTAAAAACCAGGGAACCCGACAAATAGGGGTTCCCCGATTTTTAACAACCAGCCCCAGGCTCCAGGTCCGGGGCTGGTTCCCAAAATACGGGGGACAAAATGACTAGGGGTCCCCCATATTTTAAGAACCAGGCCAAACCAGCCAGCAGGGTAATGCCACAGCCGGGGGGAGACTTTTTATACAAGTCCCCCCGGCCAAAGCATTAACCCTCTGACCAGTCAGCCTGGCCAGGGGCCCTGGGGGAGTGGGGACCCCCCCAATAAAGGGGTCCCCCCCTCCAGGACTTACCTGACTAGGCTGAAGCCTGGTGCTGTCCTCGATGCCCCTGGGCGGTGGGCATCGAGCTGATAGTGGTGTAAAAAAATAGATGAATAAACTATTGTTTTAAACTGTGGAACTATGAGTCCCAGCAAGCCTCCCCCGCAAGCTGGGACTTCGAGAACCACAAGTCCCAGCCTCCGGGGCATTAAAGGGACCGCTGGCACTTGTAGTTCCACAGTAAAAAAAATAGTTAAATAAATACACACTGACACAATGAAAAATAAAAGTTTAATACATACATTACACACACTGATACTATCTTGATCCCGTTGGTTGGTCCCAGGGTCTTGATCCGGTGCCTTGTCCTGGTTCCGGATCCATGTCGTCATTCTTCAGCATGTCAATCTTCATGTCGGCATCGGCGTCCGGTCCGGGTCCGAAGAAATCCATGGTGGACCTGTGGAAGGAAATCCTACTCACCCAGGTCCTCCATGGAAGTTCTTCTGGCTTGATCAGCAGTAATCCAGGGCTTCTTCAATCTTCTTCCATCTTCTTCCATCTTCTTCAAGCTGCCGGCGACTCCGGCATCTCCCCGCTGCGGACTGAGAGGCGCAGAGATGTTTCCTCCTCTGCGCCTCTACTCAAAATGATTTCTGGCCAATCAGGAGCCGACTTTCTTGGCTCCTGATTGGCCGCTAGGCGGCCAATAGAAATCATACTGAGAAGAGGCGCCCATGAAACATCTCTGGCATTACCCTGCTGGCTGGTTTGGCCTGGGGCTGGTTCTTAAAATATGGGGGACCCCTAGTCATTTTGTCCCCCGTATTTTGGGAACCAGCCCCGGACCTGGAGCCTGGGGCTGGTTGTTATAAAAAAAGGGGAACCCCTATTTGTCGGGTTCCCTGATTTTTAATTACCGGCCCCGGCTCTTTCAGCCTGGTGCTGGTTATGGCTGTGGGGGGGACCCCACGCCGTTTTTTTTTTATATTTATTTTTCTATTTTTTTACACTAAAGCCTGCACGGATCTGACTGATCCATGCAGGCTTAAAGCAAATACGACAGGACAATCAAGGTGTATTTTCCTGTCGTATTTTCGTGCCTGTTTCACGCCAATTAGCAGCCGTATTATCAGTACGGCTGCTTAGTAAATCAGGAATCACCATTCTTTTGAAAGGTGATTTCTGTCGTATTCTATCGATGGTGTAGACATTCGTATTTGTAAATACAAATATGAATGTCCCATCTTTAGGAACACGAATTGCTGTATTTTTGGGATAGTAAATCGCGAAAATACAAATGTGTAAAAAATAGGTGTATTTCTGCCTACGAATACACCTATTTTTTACGAATTCATATTAGTAAATTTCCAGTTCAGGACATTGACACACGTTATTGCATTGTACCATTGCCCATTCATACCAGATTTCTGTGATTTTCCTTGATTACATCGCACCGTATTATTCGCTGCTCATATCTCTGATTTGTGATTTTAATCGATTATATTGTGTCATAATTGTAAAATAACACTTTAGGTGCAGCATGCCGTGTGAAATGCGGCCTGAAGTGACACAATACCCTCTTTACAAATCATTATTATTATTATTATTATTATTATTATTATTATTATTATTATTCTTTTTGTCATTCATTGCAACTGTTGCTTGAATTGGTTTATCATCATTACTGCACAGTGTATTGTGTGAGGTGCGGCGTGCAGTGTCACCCATCGCCACTAGGCGAAGTATTCTTTAAGTCTGTTGTCATTGATTGCCAATTGTTGTCACTGTTGTTGCCTCATTTAATCTTTCTTGTTTTTGGGTATTGCCTTCCCTGGGTCCTTCTGTCCCTCCACCCCTAGAATTGCAGGTGGGTGAAGCAGGCAGGTTGCAGACAGGCAGTGCCGAGAGGAGAACAGGAGTACTAGATATCGGTCACACACCTGCACGTGATCTGACAACATCACATCTTTCTCTAGCTATTGTCTATAGTTACTTTGGTAAGGTGTGAATAATTATTGTATAATCTATTGTTGCTTTATGTGTTACTGTATGTATTGTTTCTAGGGTAATTACAGTACTCTTAGTGCCCCCCAGGCTGACGCTGCGTGATTGCAGTCGCCACCTGGTGATACCACTCCCCCCGGTGGGGGGACGGGTGCATCTTCCTGTTCCTACATGCTTACTCCTGCACTAGTATCTTCTAGAGAGGTGTGTCCCTTATTATTAACTTGTATCCGGAAGACAAATGTAATAGATTTTGAATGTTGATACTATCACACGTCTGTGTGCTTTTTTATATTAATTTCTTAAAAAGGTCTTTTTTGAGTGCCGCACTGCAGGTCCCGATCAGACTGTTTTGGAAAAATGACAGGTAGGAGCTGATTGGCTGGTTGTTTATCACTCTCCATTTTATCACTTTTGAAGCTTAGTGCATCTGGCCCCAAATTCCTGTGGGCAAGGGATTATTATTATTTTTTTATAGTCAGCCAGCGACCTGGCTGCCAATGGTGTGTGCGGGTGCTGGGTGGTAGTGTCGTACCTTGCTTGATGTTGTTCAATGTTTTTCAACTATTTTTTTTAAACTGTTCTTTATGAGTATTTCCCACTTTGTAATTTCTAACTTAGTAGATTTCTAACTTAGAGAACTGCCATCTATTTGGACAGATATACCAGGTCTAATTAGGAGAGCCTACAGCTGAGGTCACATGACCAGCTAATCAAAGGGCATAAATTACCATGTGTTAAATAAACACTAGCCAAAAAATATACTCCAATAAATGATGCATCACTGACCACAGCTTACTACAACAGGTACTACAAAGGCTAGAAACACATCAACAATACAACACTGGTTATGCAATAGGCAAAATACAGATTAGCAGTTATTAGGGGGAGATTCTCTAAGAATCTCCACCCCCCCCTTCGCCTCTCTTCGCAATTATAATTATCGCATATGTTCTAAGATATGCGATAATTATAGCAAAGGACAGCTCTTGCTACAAAAAAAAATTATTCTTGTTTTATTTGCATGCAAAATTTTCGCACAGGCCACCCAGTACAAATTAATATAAGTTCAAATAGAGAAATGACCATATATAAATACTATTAAGGATTGGCATGCACACAGGGTGTGCTCAGGCACAGCCTAATGTCTGTCAACCCCATCACCACAGCTGGCATTCTCCTTGCTGCTGTCCTGTTGCTGCGGTTGCAGCGCCTGTCACAGTGTCTGACAGGCAGCAGCACCAGAGGGAGTGAAGCTTCCGGTGGTAGAGGGGGGAAGAGCTACCTGCACTGAAGGAGATCCGCAGAAGTAAAGGTGGTGAGTATTTCTTGGGGTATTATATATATGGCACTATGGGGGCATTACATATATGGCTCTATGGGGCAATATGTATGTGGCACTATGGGGGGGCATTATGTATATGGCACTATGGGGGGCACTATGTATATGGCACTATGGGGGGAATTATATATATATTGGAGTTCCAACAATAGCACAGGTATAGAACCATATAAGATCCACAAGCAGCAATCACAAAAAGGTCACTTGAACAATTTAATGGTACTTTTTCAGGATACAATACATCATACTTTTGTATGCAGTCGACGTGTCAGCCACCAAAACAAGTTCGTACATCACAGAAAATGCCATTACATATATATACTAGGTGATTCATCGCACCCTACGGGCGCTTTTCACACCACCCTCTTAATTTGTGAACATTTGTATTGTGTGAAATATGGTTAGAATTGTATGTAAGATGCCTGTATTGCAACTTGAGTTATAGGTGAAATGTGTTAAATAGAGCATATGATGTGGAAGGGGGTGTGTATTGTTTTGTTTAATTAAAAAGTGGTTACAGAGTAAGATGTACATTGATAGTGTGGAGGTACTGTACAGTGACATTTGTGGGTGTGGTGGGGTGTGTGCGTGTTGTTTAGGTGTGTGTGTGCAATAGTATAGTAGGGTGTTTTTGAGTCAGCGGCTCCCCACTGGCGGAGGTCACGACACAGGAAAACAGGAGGCTGGGTAGTGATAGGGGTGTGTGGGCATAAGGGGGACTAAAGAGGAGGGTGGGGGACACTGTGCAGCTTCTGCCAGTGGGTGAGGGTCCAGCGTGGCAGCACAGGACTACAGGACGGTGGCCCTGAGTCAGTGTCTCCTACTGGGTGGGAGTTAGGGTGCATGAGAGCAGGAGGCTGGGTGGTAAAGCATGATAGGGGAATGTGGGCAACACAGGGTGAGCGGCTTCCCACTAGCGGAAGTTACGGGGCAGGAGAAAAGGAGGCAGGACAGTGATAGAGGTGTGTGGGCATGAGGGGTAGTAAAGGTTTTTGGCTGTTGCAGAGTAGGGATGGGCATTGGTGCAGACGCCATCGATGGTTGGCATTGATGGTGATTTTGCACCATGCCATTGATAGTAGTAACATATTACTTGGATAACCATCGATTGTTGTAGCTATCGATGGTCATCCATTATATCTGACTGAACAGGCCGTGGGTCAATCAAAACTCGGTGGCGGGACTTCCGGGTGTGGGGGGCGGAGCTATGCTCCGTGTCCCAACACCTTAAAAAAATTTGAAACTTGATCGGTTCTCCTTTGCCATTGATGTAGGGAAACCATCTGGTCCTCCCACATTGATGACAAAAGTATTCAACATCGGCCATAAACCATCAATGATTTGAAATCATTGATGGTCGATGGGCATCCCTAGAACTGGAGGAGGGTGGGGAACAGTATGCAGCTCCCGGCAGTGGGTGAGCGTCTCCTCCCACTGGGAGGGTGTGCGTGTACATGTGGTAGGGAAAATAGATTGTAAGCTCCACTGGGGCAGGGGCTGATGTGAGTGTTCAACTATAGTCTGTAAAGCGCTGCAGAATATGTGTGCACTATATAAGAAACTGTTAATAAATAAATAAATAATAAGTGCTGTTTACCTACATGTTAATTGCTACGGGCTTCATGTTGGTGCTATGGGGATTACATGAGGGCTCAGGGTCCAGGCAGGGATACTGGCACCGAGATCTGGTGTCAGCCTGTCCTGTAGAGAACAGGGAGTAGGAGGGACCTTCTAGGACAGGAGGCGGGGCTCCTCAGCTGACAGGAGTGGAGGCACAGGCCCACACAGGGCTAGAACACTTTACTTGGCGGTGGTGGAGTCTAGGGCTCAGGGGACTGGGACAGGCTGGTGGCCTGTCCCACCAGGTGTGGTGTCAGCGGCCAGCCAGGCTGCCCTGTGATGGAGAACAGGCAGCATGAACAGGAAGTAGGAGGAGCTGAATTCACCCCCCCCCCCCCCCCCGACTTCCAGCACCTGGATCTAAATTACCTAATCAGCAGCACCCAGAGGCAGCAGCTGAAGATCTGCCTCTTCACCTCTGTCATTGGAGCAGCTGCCTGTCAATCCCACGCCGTCCCCCTGCCTGGCTCAGCAGCAACCGTGCCACAGCAGCAGATTATGGGATGTGATTTATTCAGACAGACAGGAAAGCAATGGAGCTGAGCTTCTGAGCTTGCAGGCATCGTTCAAGGTGGTATCATAGCTCCTCCCATCTCAGCTCCAGCTCTCAGGTCACATGGTTTGGGTACAATGTATATATACCTAATAACCTCTAGCTATGGCCACAAATGGTATAGGGGTGGTTTCATATATGGAAATATGCTAAATACCTTATTTAAAGCATTTACAGCAGTACGGACGGTTAGCATTACTGCCTCAAAGCACTGAGGTCATGGGTTCTATCCCCACCATGTGTTATATATACGGGGCAGTACGGACGGTGTAATGGTTACATTACTGCCTCACAGCGCTGAGGTCATGGGTTCTATCCCCACCATGTGTTATATATACAGGGCAGTACGGACAGTGTAATGGTTACATTACTGCCTCAAAGCACTGAGGTCATGGGTTCTATCCCCACCATGTGTTATATATACGGGGCAGTACGGATGGTGTAATGGTTACATGACTGCCTCATAGTGCTGAGGTCATGGGTTCTATTCCCACCATGTGTTTTATGTACGGGGCAGTACGGATGGTGTAATGGTTAGCATTACTGCCTCACAGCGCTGAGGCCATGGGTTCTATCCTCACCATGTGTTATATATACAGGGCAGTACGGATGGTGTAATGGTTACATTACTGCCTCACAGCACTGAGGTCATGGGGTCTATCCCCACCATGTGTTATATATACGGGGCAGCACAGATGGTGTAATTGTTACATTACTGCCTCACAGCACTGAGGTCATGGGTTCTATCCCCACCATGTGTTATATATACGGGGCAGTACGGATGGTGTAATGGTTATAGCATTACTGCCTCACAGCGCTGAGGTCATGGGTTCTATCCCCACCATGTGTTATATATACGGGGCAGTACGGATGGCGTAATGGTTAGCATTACTGCCTCACAGCGCTGAGGTCATGGGTTCTATCCCCACCATGTGTTATATATCCGGGGCAGTACGGATGGTGTAATGGTTATAGCATTACTGCCTCACAGCGCTGAGGTCATGGGTTCTATCCCCACCATGTGTTATATATACGGGGCAGTACGGATGGTGTAATAGTTACATTACTGCCTCATAGCGCTGAGGTCATGGGTTCTATCCCCACCATGTGTTATATATCCGGGGCAGTACGGATGGTGTAATGGTTATAGCATTACTGCCTCACAGCACTGAGGTCATGGGTTCTATCCCCACCATGTGTTATATATACGGGGCAGTACGGATGGTGTAATGGTTAGCATTACTGCCTCACAGCACTGAGGTCATGGGTTCTATCCCCACCATGTGTTATATATACGGGGCAGTACGGACGGTGTAATGGTTAGCATTACTGCCTCACAGTGCTGAGGTCATGGGCTCTATCCCCACCATGTGTTATATATACGGGGCAGTACGGACGGTGTAATGGTTAGCATTACTGCCTCACAGCACTGAGGTCATGGGTTCTATTCCCACCATGTGTTATATATACGGGGCAGTACGGACGGTTAGCATTACTGCCTCAAAGCACTGAGGTTATGGGTTCTATCCCCACCATGTGTTATATATACGGGCAGTACGGACGGTTAGCATTACTGCCTCAAAGCACTGAGGTCATGGGTTCTATCCCCACCATGTGTTATATATACGGGGCAGTATGGACGGTGTAATGGTTAGCATTACTGCCTCACAGCGCTGAGGTCATGGGTTCTATCCCCACCATGTGTTATATATACGGGGCAGTACGGATGGTGTAATGGTTACATTACTGCCTCACAGCGCTGAGGTCATGGGTTCTATCCCCACCATGTGTTATATATACGGGGCAGTACGGATGGTGTAATGGTTAGCATTACTGCCTCACAGCACTGAGGTCATGGGTTCTATTCCCACCATGTGTTATATATACGGGGCAGTACGGACGGTTAGCATTACTGCCTCAAAGCACTGAGGTTATGGGTTCTATCCCCACCATGTGTTATATATACGGGCAGTACGGACGGTTAGCATTACTGCCTCAAAGCACTGAGGTCATGGGTTCTATCCCCACCATGTGTTATATATACGGGGCAGTACGGACGGTGTAATGGTTAGCATTACTGCCTCACAGCACTGAGGTCATGGGTACTATCCCCACCATGTGTTATATATACGGGGCAGTACAGATGGTGTAATGGTTATAGCATTAATGCCTCACAGCGCTGAGGTCATGGGTTCTATCCCCACCATGTGTTATATATACGGGGCAGTACGGATGGTGTAATGGTTACATTACTGCTTCACAGCGCTGAGGTCATGGGTTCTATCCCCACCATGTGTTATATATACGGGGCAGTACGGATGGTGTAATGGTTAGCATTACTGTCTCACAGCACTGAGGTCATGGGTTCTATCCCCACCATGTGTTATATATACGGGACATTACGGACGGTGTAATGGTTATAGCATTACTGCCTCACAGCACTGAGGTCATGGGTTCTATCCCACCATGTGTTATATATACGGGGCAGTACAGATGGTGTAATGGTTAGTATTACTGCCTCACAGCACTGAGGTAATGAGTTCTATCCCCACCATGTTTTATATATACGGGGCAGTACGGACGGTGTAATGTTAGCATTACTGCCTCACAGCACTGAGGTCATGGGTTCTATTCCCACCATGTGTTATATATACGGGGCAGTACGGATGGTGTAATTGTTAGCATTACTACCTCACAGCGCTGAGGTCATGGGTTCTATTCCTACCATGTGTTTTATATATGGGGCAGTACGGATGGTGTAATGGTTAGCATTACTGCCACACAGCACTGAGGTCATGGGTTCTATTCCCACCATGTGTTATATATACGGGGCAGTACAGATGGTGTAATGGTTAGCATTACTGCCTCACAGCGCTGAGGTCATGGGTTCTATCCCCACCATGTGTTATATATACGGGGCAGTACGGACGGTGTAATGGTTACATTACTGCCTCACAGCGCTGAGGTCATGGGTTCTATCCCCACCATGTGTTATATATACGGGGCAGTACGGACGGTGTAATGGTTACATTACTGCCTCACAGCGCTGAGGTCATGGGTTCTATCCCCACCATGTGCTATATATACGGGGCAGTACGGATGGTGTAATAGTTACATTTCTGCCTCATAGTGCTGAGGTCATGGGTTCTATTCCCCCCCATGTGTTATATATATGGGGCAGTACGGATGGTGTAATGGTTAGCATTACTGATTTACTAACAGTAATGCTAACCATTGTAATGGTTAGCATTAAACGGTTTACTATCGGCTAAATCCAAAGGCCTCTTCTCTATCCTCATCCAGCTTGATCTGTCGGCAGCCTTTGACACTGTTGACCACCCTCTCCTGCTCAACACCCTCCGCTCCTTTGGCATCACTGGCACGGTCTTCTCCTGGTTCACCTCATACCTCTCCGATCGCTCCTTCTCCGTCTCCACTCCGAGCTCCTCCTCTCCTACTACCCCGCAGCCAGTCGGTGTTCCCCAAGGGTCAGTCCTTGGCCCTCTCCTCTTCTCCCTCTACACCACCTCTCTGGGCACCCTCATCAGCTCCTATGGTTTTCATTACCACCTTTATGCTGATGATACCCTAATCTATCTCTCCTCCCCCGACCTATCCCCATCACTCCTGTCCAAGGTCTCCGAATGCCTCACGGCCATCTCAGCCTGGATGACCCAACGCTTCCTGAAACTAAACATGGCTAAAACTGAACTTCTAATCTTCCATCCCCCGAACATCCCCTTTTCTCCCACTATCTCCATCAGCATTGGTGAAACCGAGATCACCTCCACCGACCAAACGTGCTGCCTCGGTGTCATCATTGACTCCTCCCTCTCTTTCACCCCCCACATTCGTGCTCTCTCACAGTCTTGCCGCTTTCACCTACGCAACATCTCACGCATCAGACCATTCCTCTCCACTGACGCGACCAAAATTCTCATTCACTCTCTTGTCATCTCCCGCCTTGACTACTGCAACATCCTTCTCTCTGGGCTACCTCTCACCCGCCTCGCACCTCTCCAAACCATTCTTAACGCTGCTGCTAGGCTCATCTTCCTCTCCCGCCGCTCTACCTCCCTCCTCTGTCTATCTCTTCACTGGCTCCCCATTCCTTTCCGAGTTCTCTTTAAACTCCTCACCACCACCTACAAGGCTCTCTCCTCCTCCACCGCTTCTTACCTCTCTTCACTGATCTCTATCCACACTCCCTCCCGTCCTCTTCGCTCCATCGCTGACCGCCGACTGACCTCTCACCTAATCACCTCCTCCCACTCCCGTGTCCAAGACTTCTCTCGCGCTGCCCCCCTGCACTGGAACAACCTCCCGCCACCCATCAGGCTTTCTGATTCCCTTACCTCCTTCAAGCGCTCCCTCAAAACCCACTTTTTTCGACTAGCCTATCCCTCCTCCTAACCTCTTTTGATCCTCCTATCCTGCCTCCGTTCCCCTCCGTTCCTACTTATCCTGTTGTTTTTCGTTCGTCCACCCACCTATTTTTAGTATGTTAACTCTTATGAGTAGGGTCCTCCTGCCTCACGTACTCACCCTACCTCTTTACCTCACCTGTTCTCCTTTCCTGTTCTTCTCTTCCTCTACTTCATCTTCAGTCTCCTCGACAATTTTGACACCTAGTTCTGAACTGATGCTGATTTTATTTCTACCAGCTATACCCCTATTTATACTGTATTTTTCAACACACCCTGTACGTTACCTTGTCATTTGTTTTTTGTTTGCTATGTACGGCGCTGCGGACACTTTGCGGCGCCTTATAAATAAACGTACTACTACTACTACTACTGCCTCACAGCGCTGAGGTCATGGGTTCTATCCCCACCATGTGTTATATATACGGGGCAGTACGGATGGTGTAATGGTTACATTACTGCCTCACAGCGCTGAGGTCATGGGTTCTATTCCCACTATGTGTTATATATATACGGGGCAGTACGGACGGTGTAATGGTTACATTACTGCCTCACAGCGCTGAGGTCATGGGTTCTATCCCCACCATGTGTTATATATACGGGGCAATACGGACGGTGTAATGGTTACATTACTGCCTCACAGTGCTGAGGTCATGGGTTCTATCCCCACCATGTGTTATATATACGGGGCAGTACGGACGGTGTAATGGTTACATTACTGCCTCACAGCGCTGAGGTCATGGGTTCTATCCCCACCATGTGTTATATATACGGGGCAGTACGGACGGTGTAATGGTTACATTACTGCCTCACAGCGCTGAGGTCATGGGTTCTATCCCCACCATGTGTTATATATATACGGGGCAGTACGGATGGTGTAAGGGTTAGCATTACTGCCTCACAGCGCTGAGGTCATGGGTTCTATCCCCACCATGTGTTATATATACGGGGCAGTACGGACGGTGTAATGGTTACATTACTGCCTCACAGCGCTGAGGTCATGGGTTCTATCCCCACCATGTGTTATATATATACGGGGCAGTACGGATGGTGTAAGGGTTAGCATTACTGCCTCACAGCGCTGAGGTCATGAGTTCTATCCCCACCATGTGTTATATATACGGGGCAGTACGGACGGTGTAATGGTTATATTACTGCCTCACAGCGCTGAGGTCATGGGTTCTATCCCCACCATGTGTTATATATATACGGGGCAGTACGGATGGTGTAAGGGTTAGCATTACTGCCTCACAGCGCTGAGGTCATGGGTTCTATCCTCACCATGGCCCTAACTGTGCGGAGTTTGTATATTCTCCCCGTACTTGCGTGGGTTTACTCCGGGAACTCCGGTTTCCTCCCACAATCCAAAAATATACTGGTAAGCTAATTGGCTCCTAACAAATTAACCCTACAATATCTTTGTGTGTATATGTGGTAGGAAATATAGATTGTAAGCTCCACTGGGGCAGGGACTGATGTGAATGTTCTCAGTACAGCGCTGCGGAATATGTGTGCGCTATATAAGAAACTGTTAATAAATAAATGTACATATATGGTGGAACACGTATTGAGCAGTTCTGCCAATCTTGCTGATGTTAGAGCTTCCTGTTGCAATGTATATACTTACAGACTATACAGTAGCTCTTGTATTGACAGGAGCAGGCGATGAGGCTTGGATGGCAATGTCACTTTAAGTCCTGAAGTTATTACTCAATGTTGCATATATTTGTCCATCAATTTCAAATCTTCATCTTGTGCAGAAATACAATTAAATTCCATATCAACAGTCCCTACACATAACCCTCCCCCTGGTGCCTAAACCTATCCATCCCCCTGGTGCCTAAACCTAACCCTTCCCCTCCTAAACATCCCCCTAGTGCCTAACCGTCCCTCTGGTGCCTAAATCTAACCTTTCCCCCTGGTGTCTAAACCTAACCCTCCCCCTGGTGCCTAAACCTAACCTTTCCCCCTGGTGTCTAAACCTAACCCTCCCCCTGGGGCCTAAACTTAACCATCCTTCTGGTGTCTGAACCTAAACATCGCCCTAGTGCCTAACCATACCTCCTGGTGCCTAAACCTAACCTTGCCCCCTGGTGCCTAAACCTAACCCTCCGCCTGGGGCGTAAACCTAACAATGGTGACTATTAATAATCCTCTAGTCTTGCCTAACTATAAATTTCACTTTAATTAGCCTAAACCTAACCCTCCCCCAAATATGCTAATCCTAACTCTGACTCCAATCCTTACCCAATAACCATAACAAATGTGATGACCATTTTCATATTGACCTTGATCTATGTCAACCATTAACTTTTGGCCTTTTGATCCTGACAACCTATTGACTGTCTGTCATCTGTCATTGACCTATTTCCTCTCTAGCTTCCACCAGATGAGTCTGAGGAACCTCCAGCAGAAGGTGAGGACTGACGGACTTACTGTAATAATAAAGGTAGAGAATAAGGACCAGTGAGGGCCGGTGCGAGGTTTTTCAGCACTGCTCCCATAACCACCTAATACACAGCAAAACCAACTTTCCAGAACCTCCAGTATCAGTGGGGAGGTCATGTCTTAAGGCCCCCATACATTAGTCCGACTTGTCCTAAGGACAAGTCGGACCTGATTTCCCCCTGCAGCTCCCCGGGAGGGGGACACACGATTTGGCACTTGATGTGCCAAGTTTTGCAAATGATACATCGCATGCGATGTATCATTTGCAACTCCCGGGGAGCTGCAATGTGGAGCGAGCAGGTGGTCCGGGGACATCGAGGTGGCGGGCGGGGGATGCTGCAAGGCGGCTGGGGGGATGGACGCACGCTGCTAGTAGTGCAGACGCTGCGGGGGACACAGGCGGCAGTAACATAGAGCCGGGCGGGGGGAGCCGGGAGCTGTCAGTACTGAAAAAAAAAAAGCCCATACAATGAATGGGCAGCCTGTGATTGGCTGAGCGCTCTCTCAGCCAATTGCTGACAGGCTGAGAGAGTGCTCAGCCAATCACAGGCTGCCCATTCATTGTATGAGCTTTTTTTTTTTTCAGTGCTGACAGCTCCCGGCTCCCCCCGCCCGGCTCTATGTCACTTCCGCCTGTGTCCCCCGCAGCGTCCGCACTACTAGCGGCGTGTCCCCCCCCCCCCACCCGGAGCATGACAGCTCCCTGCTCCGGCTCCCCCTGCCGCCCCCCTCCCTCGCCGGCGTCTCCCGCCCCCCTCCCTCGCCGGCGTCCTCAGAGTCCCCACAGCTGCACATAAGATTTATCTTATGTGCAGCCGGTCCGACGTCCCGACTCTGACCTGATGCGCACGGGACCGCGCATTGGGTCGGACCGGGTGTCAAAACCTGCGATTCGGTCCAATTTCACTGCCCGATCCATCTGGATCGGCTGAAATCGGGGCCAAATCGCATAGTGTATGGCGGCCTTTAGAAGTTCAACAAGGATGCCTCCCACAGAGTCATCCCTAATTTTGTAATAGTCAGACTCAGGGGCACCCTTCAGATTCTGGAGACCCGAGGCAGCTGCCTAAAGCTGCCTAATGGTATAGCCGGCTGTCGGACCAGCCCATGTACAGACTGGGAGCAGATATAAACCAGTTTCGTGGCTGCATCTAGTTCACAGTGTGGTATCTAGATACTGTAACTTGATGCCAGGGTGGATTTATGGGTCAGAAGGCCCAAGCCACAATTTTATTGGGAATCCTCTTCGAAACCTCCCCCAGATTCTGATGAGATTCTGACCCAGAAATACCTTTTTTTTGCCTTTTGTAGGCCAAGAATCTCCTCTTCCACAGTTCTGGATGCAGTGGCTTAACTCCCAGACACATTGGAGGCACTGGCCTCTGGATTCCTGCTGTCAGAAGGGCACCAACAAAGAAAGACTGAGGGGGTTGCTGAACTAGGACAAATCTCTCCCACTGATTTCATAGAGATTTGCTACAGTCACTGCTGACCCCTTTGCAGCCCCCTTGAATGTGAGATAACATATCAGTGTTTACTAGAGCTACAGCTCTACTGTGATGTCTCAAAGAAAGGAGAGTAGGAGGAAATACACTAATTATTATGATAACACTTTTAGTAGAGTTCATCAAAGCTTGGAGAGAGATACAATTGTGAGAGATAATGTACCAACCAATCCACTCCTGTCATTTCATATACAGCCTGTATAATACAAGGCATAAGCTGATTGGCTGGGAAATAAAGATCCCTTATCACCACAATTAGCTGCAGTAAGGAATCTTTATTCTACCAGATGTGTCACTGGGGAGTCTCGGGGACATCAGCACATGTGCAAGCTGGAGCCCTTGGGGATGACCACCTTCTATTTAGCCTCTGAGTGCCTGGTAAGAACTTATGCCCCTGTCTGGACTGCACATGTCCCCATTCATGATACTCCCCAATGATGCATTGTGGGATTCCACTCTTTGTCCTCCAAATAACAGCAGAAAAATTGAGGAACTGGAAAGCTGTGTTGCAGCTTTGTGCCAACCCCAGGAACTCCTTGGCACGTTCCTACTGGGAAATCCAGCACTGCCTGTCAAACTTTGGAACTCTCCACACCACAATATAGTTTTATTGTATAATATTAGTTGTATGATTATTATTGAATTTGAGTGTCTTATGTTCCACAGATTTTCTTTTTGACCCATCTCCACCATATGTTTCAACGATACTATGAAGACCCGGGTTTTTCTCTGCTACAATGTTTTACTAGTTTTCACCCTGCTTCTGCTTATCATAATGTTTTGGGATACTGAAGAGGCGAAGAGGAAATTATATCATTCATCATATTTCTTGTTGAAGTCCATCCGTTTCACACGCACCAACAATGGCACTCCGAGACAGTCCTTGACCCTTGATGATGGAGTTCACACTTATCATTTGAACGTGTCCCGATTCCTGGTGGAGTTTCCTCATCTACAGAATTATCGCTGCTCCATCACTCATGACCCAAAGAGAGAGACCCAGACCACAAGGCACCTTCTCATACTGGCAATCAAATCCCACCCACAGGCAGGAGTCAGGAGACAGGCCCTCAGACAAACTTGGGCTCGTGAATGGGAAATAGATGGTTACAGTGTGAGGCCAATTTTTCTGTTGGGCTGTACAGATGAGCCTGGGAACATGGAGAGGGTGACCACAGAGAGTCAGGAATTTGGGGACATATTGCAGTGGGATTCCTCTGAGGGGCATCACAACCTGTCTCTGAAGGAACGCTGCTTCCTTGAATGGTTGCACCACAACATCCCACAGGTGGCTTTCATCTACAAAGGTCAGTATGTAAACTTCAATTGGTCCACCAAAGTCATATCTTAGACTCCTCCTCAACCCGTCCTCCATCTCCATCACCTTCCTCCTCTTCATTTCCTCCTCCATCTCCATAGTTTACAATGCACCAAAATGGTTCCAAACCACCACATAATGAGATAATCTGACAACATATGTACTTATACACTAATGAGACATTAAGTTCATCTTCAAAAGTATGGAGTTTCAGAAAGTTTTCCACCATCCAGGATGAGGTGGATGACTGACAGAATGTGTCTTAGATGGCAGCAAAAGATTAACCCAGGGAAGAGACGTAGATTTGGATGGTGGTAGCAAAGTCCAAAGACCAAAGAGGACTTTGCTTGAAATTATAAGATGTAATGTTGGATGGATTATATTTTGGAGGTGAAGTAGGTAGCAAAATAAAGCCCATTAAGGGAGTTTGGTAGATGGGTGGGAAAAGAGAGGGTTGAAGGTAGCTAACAGATGGTGAGCAGGGTCAATTGCAATAGTTAGGTCATGGTAAAAGTAGGATATGGTTTGGTCAGGGCAAATGTCGAAAGTAATAGTGCAAAAAAATGTTTAGAGAGTCAGAGAAACTGGTGGGGTTAAGGGCATCAAGATTCAGCCTAGTAAGAATAGTCATGGGGAGGGAAGGTGATATGAGGGGTAGGGTAATGCTGAAGGAGAGTAGTTGCTGTAGAAAAGAGGTAGGGGATGTTCTTAAAGTCATAAACAGGAAAGAGAAAATCAGGACAAGGGAGTGACGATTGTTGGAATCAGCATGTTGAATGTGAGCTGTAAGAGCGATGACCTTTTAGATCAGGGGTGTCAAACTCAAATTCATCGGGGGCCGCATCAGCAGTTTGGTCACCCTCAAAGGGCCGCTGTATAATAATAATGCAATGACACCACAGGCCGCTCCCGCTGTATAATAATAATGCAATGACACCACAGGCTGCTCCCGTTGTATAATAATAATGCAATGACAGCACAGGCTGCTCCCGCTGTATAATATAACAATAGTAATGCCATGACACAAATTATTATACAGGGGGAGCAGCCTGTGGTGTCATTGCATTATTATTATACAGAGGGAGCAGCCTGTGGTGTCATGGCATTACTTTTATATTATACAGGGGGAGCAGCCTGTGGTGTCATGGCATTATTATTATACAGGGGGAGCAGCCTGTGGTGTCATGGCATAATTCCATGACACCACAGGCTGCTCCCCCTGTACAATAATAATGACACCACAGGCTGCTCCCCCCGTATAATATAAAAGTAATGCCATGACACCACCACCAGATATATTGTTTTTTTTATGTAACTTACTGTATTTTATCCCTCAGGCTCCTTTACTGCTGCTGCGGCTCCAGTAATTTTAATTCCACTCTCTGCGCCGCGGCCTGTCCTGCTGCGGCCCCCCGACTCGGCCTGCCTTCCTTCCTCTCTGCAGACACGTGGGTGGGAGGCGTCATCGTCATGACGTCCCCACCCAGCGTCTGCCACTGCCTCGATAAGAGGGAACAGGCTGCCGGGCCCTCCTTCACGTAGCCGTGGAGGCCGGCGGCCATGTTCCTGTGGCCGCAGACATCTTAAAAGACCACAGGAACATGGCCGCCGGCAGTGCAAAAAAAACCTCTGAAAAAAAGAGAATAAAAGGTGAAGGCTGGCGGCGGCTGCGCGGGCCACATGACGAGGTCTGTCGGGCCGGATTTGGCCCGCGGGCCTTGTGTTTGACACCCGTGTTTTAGATAATTCAGCAGGGCGTGTCCAGCTAATGTTGTCTTACTCCTGTTTTATTTCCAGGTGATGACGATGAGTATGTCAATCCTCGTGCGTTGGTCCAGTACATAAAGGAACATGCCACCAGCCCGTGGCAGCTACACGGATACCTGCGGCCTCACACATCTGTCATGCGCTACTCTAAGTATCAGGTTTCTAAATTGCTCTTTCCATCTGACACCTACCCCACTTTCCTATCAGGTGGCGGCTTTATCTTCTCCGGGCCCTCAGTCAAGCTGCTCTATGAGATGTCCCGAAAGATCCCCGTTTTTCCATTGGACGATGTATATTTCGGTTTATTGGCTCTGGCAGCCAATCTAACCTACAAACATGATGCTCGCTTCCACGTGTATGGACTGAGGTTTAATGCCTGCCGATACCGTCAAGCTTTGGTTGTCCATGGTCTGGAACAAGAACGATTAGTAAAATGCTGGGAGGAAGTACAGAGTGCCATCTGCTAGAAGTAATTATTGGAGGCACAAACAGCTCTAGAGGCATCCTGGACCATCCATGTGTGTTATTACCACCTAGAGACATCTTAGACCATCCATGTGTGTTATTGCCACCTAGAGGCATCCTTGACATCCATGTGTGTTATTGCCACCTAGAGGCATCCTAGACCATCCATGTGTGTTATTGCCACCTAGAGGCATCCCAGACCATCCATGTGTGTTATTACCACCTAGAGGCATCCCAGACCATCCATGTGTGTTATTACCACCTAGAGGCATCCCAGACCATCCATGTGTGTTATTGCCACCTAGAGGCATCCTGGACATCCATGTGTGTTATTACCACCTAGAGGCATCCTGGACCATCCATGTGTGTTATTACCACCTAGAGGCACCCTGGACCATCCATGTGTGTTATTGCCACCTAGAGGCATCCTTGACATCCATGTGTGTTATTGCCACCTAGAGGCATCCTGGACCATCCATGTGTGTTATTGCCACCTAGAGGCATCCTTGACATCCATGTGTGTTATTGCCACCTAGAGGCATCCCTGACATCCATGTGTGTTATTGCCACCTAGAGGCATCCTAGACCATCCATGTGTGTTATTGCCACCTAGAGGCATCCTGGACCATCCATGTGTGTTATTACCACCTAGAGGCATCCTGGACCATCCATGTGTGTTATTGTCACCTAGAGGCATCCTAGACCATCCATGTGTGTTATTACCACCTAGAGGCATCCTGGACCATCCATGTGTGTTATTGCCACCTAGAGGCATCCTAGACCATCCATGTGTGTTATTGCCACCTAGAGGCATCCTGGACCATCCATGTGTGTTATTACCACCTAGAGGCATCCTAGACCATCCATGTGTGTTATTACCACCTAGAGGCATCCTGGACCATCCATGTGTGTTATTGCCACCTAGAGGCATCCTGGACCATCCATGTGTGTTATTGCCACCTAGAGGCATCCTAGACCATCCATGTGTGTTATTGCCACCTAGAGGCATCCTGGACCATCCATGTGTGTTATTACCACCTAGAGGCATCCTGGACCATCCATGTGTGTTATTGCCACCTAGAGGCATCCTAGACCATCCATGTGTGTTATTGCCACCTAGAGGCATCCTGGACCATCCATGTGTGTTATTACCACCTAGAGGCATCCTAGACCATCCATGTGTGTTATTGCCACCTAGAGGCATCCCTGACATCCATGTGTGTTATTGCCACCTAGAGGCATCCTGGACCATCCATGTGTGTTATTATCACCTAGAGGCATCCTGGACCATCCATGTGTGTTATTGCCACCTAGAGGCATCCTAGACCATCCATGTGTGTTATTGCCACCTAGAGGCATCCTGGACCATCCATGTGTGTTATTACCACCTAGAGGCATCCTAGACCATCCATGTGTGGTATTGCCACCTAGAGGCATCCCAGACCATCCATGTGTGTTATTGCCACCTAGAGGCATTATGGAACATCCATGTCTATTATTGCCCCCTACAGGAATCCTGGACCAGTCGTGTTTATTGCCCCCTAATGTTATCCTAAACTATCCATGTATGTTATTGCTACCTAGTGGTATCCTAGACCATCTATTTTTATTATTAAAATGTATTTATAAGGTGCCATAAATGCTACGCAACGCACTGCACATAGCACACATTAGAACAGTACAGGGTACACAGTACTAAACATAACAACCGAAGAAATAAAGCAGAGCACAAGAACAATTTGCAGCACAAATTCTTTTTATTAAATTTCAGTTATAAACATTTAACAGAGATAAAACAAACAAAAAAAAACAATATATAAGAAGAACCACGAGGATCCAACAAATAATCCTACAATGACTATTTCACTCTTAAGCCATAATCTCCGCTTTTATCCTATTGCTCCTTGCGGTACACTTATATTGACAGACCAACACAGTAACAAGCACTTGCCCAGCCTTGCCCTTTCCTGTGCCCATCATTATTCTCTATTACATCTCTTAGCAATCAAATGGATCTATGATTTTAGAAGCAAAGTATGAAAAAGGAGAAGAATCTAAATAATACTGTAGACTAGAGTTTACCAGTCATGGGACACTCGTATTGTGGGACCTCCAGTGTTCCCATTATGACCAATTAACTGCATCCTAAATGCCTTAGCGACATGTTTACTTCGCAACTCTGATTGTCATAGTTATGTTGGACCGCATTTCCATTCCTACCCCCCAGTATATCTTGTGCTTCATTCTCGTATGTGCAACATTTATCTATGACAATTTTTTTTTTATCAATAAATTTTATTAAACTTTAGATATACAACTTACAAGTTTCAAGAGTTTCAATGAATACATACATACATATATAAAGCGGAATAATCACCTTTCAAATTTTGCAAAGAACACTGTGTCACATTCAAGTGATAAATGCATGGCGAATTATATTTTTAACTCAAACTTATTTACTAACCTAAATTTGTGCAATGACACAAGTGTTGGATTACACTTTATCCTTTGAGACATGTTCCTGAAACTTTCAAAAGTGTTACTCTTACTTTAAAAGTTTCAGTTTTTAGAATGGATAATATAGATGGAAAAAGAAAAAAAATAAGGTTATAAGAAACTAAAATAAAGAAAAGCATGAAAAAAAAATGGGAAAAGTAGTTAAAAGACAATATTTGCCCGGTGGAATTTATAGCGAAAAAAGCAGTTAAGTGTTGGATTTTTTTTTTTTTAAGAATTACCATGAAAGAGGTCACCGTTAAATATCAGAATAGATATTTCTCAAGTTGGACAATTTTTTTTCCGCCATATAGAGTTTGTGTATAAACAAAACAAGGATTCCAAATTTGAATACATTTTATGGATCTGTTCTGTAGAAATGCTGTTATCAATTCCATTAAAGCCACAAACCATATCTTATTTGACAATGTTTGAGCAGAAGGGGGTCCAGGCTTTTCCAGTGTGATGCAACTAGACATGTTGCAGCACTTAATATCTGGGTTGTGTAACACTGTAGGGAACTGGATGCCTTTTCCTGGGGTAGAAGGCAGCCAGCAGCAGCTGAGAAATCATACAAGTCCAGTCTTTGTGGTGCAACTGGCCGCAACCAGTTTTATTCAGCAGAAACAAAATAAACATCAAAAGAAAATACCTTGCCTGTCCGGCACTAACTAAACACAGGGGGCGAAATGTAATAGGGTGCGATTTTTTAGACATGTGCGATTTTTGGTCAAAAACGGCCGAAATCGCACATTTTCCGAAAATCGCACATTTAATAGGTTGCAAATCGCGGTAAAAAATCGCACTTTTTACCGCGAAATCACACTTTTAGAAGTGCGATTTTTAGACACATTTCAAATCGCATCCAGATGTTTTCCCATTATAAAGTATACAACTCGCAAATGTAATAGGGTGCGATTTTTGGTAAATGTTACCAAAAATCGCAAAAAAAATAGACCAGGTTCTGACAGGCGAATTTGACAGAACCATGCACAGATCATTGAGATGTGTGCATGGTCCTGTTAATAAAAATGTGTAAAAGTGTTTTTATTAAAAAAAAAACGGCGTGGGGTCCCCCCTCCTAAGCATAACCAGCCCCGGGCTCATTGAGCCGGACCTGGTTCCAAAAATACGGGGGACAAAAAATCTGGGGGTCCCCCGTATTTTGAAACCAGCACCGGGCTCCAACAGCCCGCGGTGTCATGCCACAGCCGGGGGACAATTTTTATACAAGGTCCCCCGGCCAAAACATGAGCACCGTGGCTGGTCAGCCTTGGACGGGGTACCTGGAGGAGTGGGGACCCCCCCAATAAAGGGGTCCCCCCCCCCAGGCTTCACCCGTCCAGGGCTGAAGCCCGGGGCTGTCACCGGCGTCCGTGGCCAGTGGACGCCGGCCTGATAGGGTTAAATCGATCATACGTTACATTGCTTTATACCGGAGAACTACAAGTGCCAGCAGACCTCCCCCGCATGCTGGGACTTGGAGAACCACAAGTCCCAGCATGCGGGGCATTAATGGGCCCGCTGGGACTTGTAGTCCACCTGTAAAAAGAATGTTTATAAAAAACACACACACAGAGAAGTAAAAGTTTATTACACACACACCTCACTTTTACACCAGCGCAGGGGCGGATTGGGAATTAAAACCAGCCCGGGAAATATCTTGAAGCAGCCCTAATGGGGGTGTGTGTAGCATTATGGGGGTGTGGCCTATTTCAACAAGGCCACACCCCATTTTCGCTGCTGTGGGGGCATGGCTAGTTGCTCTCCGAGCTGCTTGCTGTGTCCCCAGCCCCTCAGGCTACAGAATAGGCGCATGGGAGGGGGGACGCAGGGTGGTGTAGAATGATGGGAGGGGAGATGCAGGGTGGCTGAGGACGAAGGGAGGGAGGACGTATGCAGGGTGGCATAGGACCAGTGGCGTCACTAGGGTTGGTGTCACCCGGTGTAGGAACTCATGGTGTCACCCCTTCCCCCCCCCCCCCCCCCCCGCCAACTTTCTGGAAGACAGAGAATGGATACTTGTACGCGCCGGAGGCGTGTCGAAAAATTGGGGGTGTGGCCTATCAGAAGGGGGCGTGGTCTGTACCATGATTGTACTGTGTACCTGCAGATTGCACATTTTAGCAAACTATACCCATTACACATGACGTAATGCCAATTACACATAATGCGGCACACGTGATACCAGTTACACATTACGCCCCACACCGCAATGCTAATTACACGATACACTGCATTCTGTGATGCTAATTACACATTATGCCGCACACCTTGATACCCATTACACCCCACACTGTGATGGCAATTACCCAACGCTCCCCACACCGTAATGCCCATTACACTGCACAATGTGATGTCCATTAAACATATGCCCCCACAGTGCAACATATATGCCCCCAGTGCCAGATATGCCCCCCACAGTGCAACACATATGTCGTAGTGCCAGATATGCCCCCCACAGTGCAACACATATGTCCCAGTGCCAGATATGCCCCCACAGTGCAACACATATGCCCCGGTGCCAGATATGCCCCCACAGTGCAACTTACTGTTGTCCCCTGCCGCCGCTGCTTGCTTCTTCCCTGGGGAGGGGAGCGCATCTTCTGTCTCTCCTGCCCCTCCGTCTTCTATCTCGTGGGCTGGCTCCTGACTGGCTGCCAGCCCGCGAGCTCTGATTAGTGTCTGTGTCACAGTGACACAGGGAGGGGAAGGAGAGATGCGCTCCCCTCCGAACGCTATCAGCAGTGGCGGGGCGGCGGAGGCCACGCCCCTGCCACTTACATATGCGCGCATGCGCATTTACAAGTTTTAGGGGAATTAGTTATGGGGGTACGGGGTACCGGCAGTATATCTTTTACCGGTACGCCATACTGCCATACTTGCACCACTGGTGTCACCCCACTTACTGGTGACACCCTGTGCGGGTCGCACCCCCCGCACCTGCCTAGTGACGCCACGGCATAGGACGCAGATTGTGAGGGGGCATGGTGGCACAGGATGCAGTGTAGGAGGGGGAACGCAGAGTGACAGAGAATGCAGGGAGGGGAGTCGCAAAGTGGTAGAGGATACAGTGGCGTTGGTTGCATGGTGGCAGAGGATACAGGGAGGGGGGACGCAGGGTGGCGTTGGATGTAGGGTGACAGAGGGGAGACACAGAGTGGCATAGGATGTGGGTTTGCGCAGGATTCAGGTAGGCAGGGGGAAGCAGGGTGGCGTATATACATTATACATATGCCACACACCGTGATGCCCATTATACATATGTCACACACCGTGATGCCCATTATACATATGTCACACACCGTGATGCCCATTATACATATGTCCCACACCGTGATGCCCATTATACATATGCCGCACACCGTGATGCCCATTATACATACTGTATGTCGCACACCATGATGCTCCATTATACATATGTCGCACACCGTGATGCCCATTATACATATGTCACACACCGTGATGCCCATTATACATATGCCACACCGTGATGTCCATTATACATATGCGACACACCGTGATGCTCCATTATACATATGTCACACACCGTGATGCCCATTATACATATGTCACACACCGTGATGCCCATTATACATATGTCACACCGTGATGCCCATTATACATATGTCACACACCGTGATGCCCATTATATATATGCTACACACCGTGATGTCCATTATACATGTCACACACCGTGATGCCCATTATACATATACCACACACCGTGATGCCCATTATACATATGTCACACACCGTGATGCCCATTATACATATGCCGCACACCGTGATGTCCATTATACATATGCCACACACAGAGATGCCCATTATACATATACCACACACCGTGATGCCCATTATACATATACCACACACCGTGATGCTCCATTATACATATGCCGCACACCGTGATGTACATTATACATATGCCACACACCGTGATGTACATTATACATATGCGACACACTGTGATGCTCCATTATACATATGCCACACACCGTGATGCCCATTATACATATGCCACACACCGTGATGCCCATTATACATATGCGACACACCGTGATGCCCATTATACATATGTTACACACCATGATGCTCCATTATACATATGCCACACACCGTGATGCCCATTATACATATGCCACACACATGATGCCATTATACATATGCCACACACCGTGATGCCCATTATACATATGCACACACATGATGCCCATTATACATATGCCACACACCATGATGCTCAATTATACATATGCCACACACCGTGATGCCCATTATACATATGTCACACACATGATGCCCATTATACATATGCCACACACCGTGATGCCCATTATACATATGCCACACACCATGATGCTCCATTATACATATGCCACACACATGATGCCATTATACATATGTCACACACCGTGATGCCCATTATACATATGCACACACATGATGCCCATTATACATATGTCACACACCGTGATGCCCATTATACATATGTCACACACCGTGAGGCTCCATTATACATATACCACACACCGTGATGCCCATTATACATATGCCACACACATGATGCCCATTATACATATGTCACACACCGTGATTCTCCATTATACATATGCCACACACAGTGATGCCCATTATACATATGCCACACACCGTGATGTTCATTATACATATGTCACACACATGATGCCCATTATACATATGTCACACACCGTGAGGCTCCATTATACATATGCCACACACCGTGATGTTCATTATACATATGTCACACACATGATGCCCATTATACATATGTCACACACCGTGATGCCCATTATACATATGTCACACACCGTGATGCCCATTATACATATGTCACACACCGTGATGCCCATTATACATATGTCCCACACCGTGATGCCCATTATACATATGCCGCACACCGTGATGCCCATTATACATATGTCACACACCGTGATGCCCATTATACATATGCCACACCGTGATGTCCATTATACATATGCGACACACCGTGATGCTCCATTATACATATGTCACACACCGTGATGCCCATTATACATATGTCACACACCGTGATGCCCATTATACATATGTCACACCGTGATGCCCATTATACATATGTCACACCGTGATGCCCTTATATATATGCTACACACCGTGATGTCCATTATACATGTCACACACCGTGATGCCCATTATACATATACCACACACCGTGATGCCCATTATACATATGTCACACACCGTGATGCCCATTATACATATGCCGCACACCGTGATGTCCATTATACATATGCCACACACAGAGATGCCCATTATACATATACCACACACCGTGATGCCCATTATACATATACCACACACCGTGATGCTCCATTATACATATGCCGCACACCGTGATGTACATTATACATATGCCACACACCGTGATGTACATTATACATATGCGACACACTGTGATGCTCCATTATACATATGCCACACACCGTGATGCCCATTATACATATGCCACACACCGTGATGCCCATTATACATATGCGACACACCGTGATGCCCATTATACATATGTTACACACCATGATGCTCCATTATACATATGCCACACACCGTGATGCCCATTATACATATGCCACACACATGATGCCCATTATACATATGCCACACACCGTGATGCCCATTATACATATGCCACACACATGATGCCCATTATACATATGCCACACACCATGATGCTCAATTATACATATGCCACACACCGTGATGCCCATTATACATATGTCACACACATGATGCCCATTATACATATGCCACACACCGTGATGCCCATTATACATATACCACACACCGTGATGTTCATTATACATATGTCACACACATGATGCCCATTATACATATGCCACACACCGTGAGGCTCCATTATACATATACCACACACCGTGATGTTCATTATACATATGCCACACACCATGATGCTCCATTATACATATGCCACACACATGATGCCCATTATACATATGTCACACACCGTGATGCCCATTATACATATGCCACACACATGATGCCCATTATACATATGTCACACACCGTGATGCCCATTATACATATGTCACACACCGTGAGGCTCCATTATACATATACCACACACCGTGATGCCCATTATACATATGCCACACACATGATGCCCATTATACATATGCTACACACACACGATGTCCATTATACAAATGCCCCACACCGTGATGCCCATTACACATATGCCTCACACCGTGATGCCCATTATACATATGCCTCACACCGTGATGCCCATTACACATATGCCTCACACCGTGATGCCCATTATACATATGCCGCACACCCTGATGCCATTATACATATGCTGCACACCGTGATGCCCATTATACTTGTGCCGCACACCGTGATGCCCCATTATACATATGCCACACACCGTGATACTCCATTATACATATGCCGCACACCGTGATGCTCCATTATACATATGCCGCACACCGTGATTCTCCATTATACATATGCCACACACAGTGATGCCCATTATACATATGCCACACACCGTGATGCCCATTATACATATGTCACACCGTGATGCCCATTATACATATGTCGCACACCGTGATGCCCATTATATATATGCTACACACCGTGATGTCCATTATACATGTCACACACCGTGATGCCCATTATACATATACCACACACCGTGATGCCCATTATACATATGTCACACACCGTGATGCCCATTATACATATGCCGCACACCGTGATGTCCATTATACATATGCCACACACCGTGATGCCCATTATACGTATGCCGCACACCGTGATGCCATTATACATATACCGCACACCGTGATGCTCCATTATACATATGCCACACACCGTGATGTTCATTATACATATGTCACACACATGATGCCCATTATACATATGTCACACACCGTGAGGCTCCATTATACATATGCCGCACACCGTGATGCCCATTATACATATGTCACACACCGTGATGCCCATTATACATATGTCACACACCGTGATGCCCATTATACATATTCCACACACCGTGATGTTCATTATACATATGTCACACACCGTGATGCTCCATTATACATATGTCACACACCGTGATGTCCATTATACATATACCACACACCGTGATGCTCCATTATACATATGCCACACACCGTGATGCCCATTATATATGCCACACACCGTGATGCCCATTATACATATGCCGCACACCGTGATGCACCATTATACATATGCCACACCGTGATGCACCATTATACATATGTCACACACCGTGATGCCCATTATACATATGCCGCACACCGTGATGTCCATTATACATATGCCACACACCGTGATGCCCATTATACGTATGCCGCACACCGTGATGCCATTATACATATACCGCACACCGTGATGCTCCATTATACATATGCCACACACCGTGATGCTCCATTATACATATGCCACACACCGTGATGTTCATTATACATATGTCACACACATGATGCCCATTATACATATGTCACACACCGTGAGGCTCCATTATACATATGCCGCACACCGTGATGCCCATTATACATATGCCACACACCGTGATGCCCATTATACATATGTCACACACCGTGATGCCCATTATACATATTCCACACACCGTGATGTTCATTATACATATGTCACACACCGTGATGCTCCATTATACATATGTCACACACCGTGATGTCCATTATACATATACCACACACCGTGATGCCCATTATACATATACCACACACCGTGATGCACCATTATACATATGCCCCACACCGTGATGCCCATTATACATATGCCACACACCGTGATGCTCCATTATACATATACCACACACCGTGATGCTCCATTATACATATGCCACACACCGTGATGCTCCATTATACATATACCACACACCGTGATGTCCATTATACATATGCCACACACCGTAATGCTCCATTATACATATGTCACACACCGTGATGCCCATTATACATATGCCACACACCGTGATGCTCCATTATACATATGCCACACACCGTGATGCTCCATTATACATATGTCACACACATGATGCCCATTATACATATGCCACACACCGTAATGCCCATTATACATATGCCATTGATACACCGCTCATCAGAGTAGGTGAGTGGGCTGTCTGCGAGGTGGGGGACTGGATGTGGCTGGATCAGCTGAAACGCTGCTTTGAGTTGAGCAGCGTGTCAGCTCTTCCAGCCACATCCAGTCCCCCACTGTGCTGACAGCCCGCCAACCTCTTATGCTGAGAGTGGCTGTCCGTTGTTACAGCCATATAGCATCCCTTCCCACGCCCTTAGCAGCAGAATGGACTTACATACTTATACACATAACGCCAGCAGTAGTAACGATACTTATACACATAACACCCATGGTAGTAACGATACTTATACACTTAATGCCCACAGTAGTAACAATGCTTATACACATAACGCCAGAAGTAGTAACAACGCTTGTACACGTAATGCCTACAGTAATAACAATGCTTATACATGTAATGCCCGCAGTAGTAACGATACTTATACACATAACGTCAGCAGTAATAACGATACTTATACACATAATGCCCACAGTAGTAACACTTATACACATGATGCCCACAGTATTAACAACGCTTATACACATAATGCCCACAGTAGTAACAATGCTTATACATGTAATGCCCGCAGTAGTAACGATACTTATACACAACGCCAGCAGTAGTAACAATACTTATACACATAACGCCAGCAGTAGTAACAACGCTTGTACACGTAATGCCCACAGTAGTAACAACGCTTATACACATGATGCCCACAGTAGTAACAACACTTATACACATAACGCCCGCAGTAGTAATGACACCTATACATGTAATGCCCACAGTAGTAACAACACTTATACACATAATGCCCGCAGTAGTAATGACACCTATACATGTAATGCCCACAGTAGTAACAACACTTATACACATGATGCCCACAGTAGTAACAACACTTATACACATGATGCCCACAGTAGTAATGACACCTATACATGTAATGCCCACAGTAGTAACAACACTTATATAAATGATGCCCACAGTAGTAACGATACTTTTACACATAATGCCCGCAGTAGTAATGACACCTATACATGTAATGCCCACAGTAGTATCGATGTTTATACATGTAACGCCCACAGTAGTAACAACACTTATACACATAACGCCCGCAGTAGTAACGATACTTATACACATAACGCCCGCAGTAGTAATGACACCTATACATGTAATGCCCACAGTAGTATCGATGTTTATACATGTAACGCCCACAGTAGTAACGATACTTATACACATAATGCCCGCAGTAGTAACGATACTTATACACATAACGCCCACAGTAGTAATGACACCTATACATGTAATGCCCACAGTAGTAACAACACTTATACACATAATGCCCGCAGTAGTAATGACACCTATACATGTAATGCCCACAGTAGTAACAACACTTATACACATGATGCCCACAGTAGTAACAACACTTATACACATAATGCCCGCAGTAGTAATGACACCTATACATGTAATGCCCACAGTAGTAACAACACTTATCCACATAATGCCCACAGTAGTAACGATACTTTTACACATAATGCCCGCAGTTGTAATGACGCCTATACATGTAACGCCCACAGTGTGGCTGGGTGGTGGGTGAAGGAACTTGCGCAGCAGGAGGGTTAAGTGGGCGGTCGGCTGAGTAGGGTGCTGTGTAGGCGGCTGAGTGCATCATCACCGCAGCCATGCTTTGGGGCCCCTGAGAACGCCGGGGCCCGGGTCAGCTGTACCCTTTGACCCACCCTGTCGCCGGGCCTGAGTACATCCCCCACCCCCATAGGCAGACATGTCACGTAATCAGATCCCCCTCCAGCACAGCCCCCAGTCCCCCCAGCAAATAGGCAGACTTGTCACATATTCCCATGCCCCAGGCCCTCCAGAACAGCCCCCCCATAGGCAGACATGTTACATACCCCTCCAGCACAGCCCCTATGGACAGACATGGGGGGGGATCTGAATGTCACATGTCTGCCTATGGGGGAGCTGAGCTGGAGGGGGATCCATACCTCCCAACTTTCGTCCGGAGGAAATAGGGACACTCAGCGCGAGCGCCCGAAAAGGGGGCGGGGCGTATTCAAATGAGGGCGCGGCTTATGCTAATTAGCCGCGACCTCATTTTCATACGAGAATAGACGCTGTGCGCATGCGCACAGCGTCTATTCTACTAGATTGGGGGGTCTCCCAACTGTCACCCCCCCCGCAGCGGGACAATGCCTGCCGCGGGTGGGACAGCGGGACAGGACCCGAAAATCGGGACTGTCCCGACGGAATCGTGACAGTTGGGAGGTATGGGGATCTGAGTTGTCACAGTGAGTCTGTCTGCCCTAATGTCACAGACCCCCTTCCCCCTCATGTGCAGGAATGTCACACACACAGATTCCCCTCCAGCAAAGCCTACACTGTAACTGGCACATGCAGGGAGATTTATTCCCCATGTCCCTCACACACAGCGACAGAGGTGAGTCTCTCTCTCTCCCCTTACACCCCCCCCCCCCTCATTCCCTAACAAGTTTGCCAACCAGTGTCCCCAGAGCCCACAGTGTGACTCACATTATAATTCTTTCTGGAAGATGAGAAGCCCGGCCACAGCGCTGCTGCTCCTCATCTCTCTTCCCTCTCAGGCTGACGTCATCAGTCTGAGAGGTGCTCCCCCTGGCTGCCAGCGGCTGTATCTGCAGCAGCAGCAGGGAGGAGGGAGCCGGACGGAACGAAGCACACGCAGCCATCTTCATTGAGGGCACAGTGCCGCGGCCCAGCACGTAGATGCCGCGGCAGCCCAGTGAGGTAGGCGGCCCATTCTGACTTAAAAGGTGGCGGCCCACCGGGAAACGGCCCGGTTTCCCGGTGGGCCAATCCGCCCCTGCACCAGCGTTACTTACCATTCCTAGATCCAGCGCTGGTCTGGCTGCTTCACAGCCGGCTCCCCCCGCACTGACAGGCAGCAGGGAGAACTGGCTTTCTCCGTTGCCTCTAACAGCTTCTGTAGCGCTGTCCCAGTGCTACAGAGGCTGAGAGCGCGATTGGCTGAGCTATGCGTCTCCATGGAGACGCATAGCTCAGCCAATCAGGACTGAGCTATGCGTCTCCATGGAGACGTATCGGCCAATCGCGCTCTCAGACTCTGTAGCACTGGGACAGCGCTACAGAAGCTGTTAGAGGCAACGGAGAAAGCCGGTTCTCCCCGCTGCCTGTCAGTGCGGGGGGAGCCGGCTGTAAAGCAGCCAGACCAGCGCTGGATCCAGGAATGGTAAGTAACGCTGGTGTAAAAGTGAGGTGTGTGTGTGTAATAAACTTTTACTTCTCTGTGTGTGTGTTTTTTATAAACATTCTTTTTACAGGTAGACTACAAGTCCCAGCGAGCCCATTAATGCCCCGCATGCTGGGACTTGTGGTTCTCCAAGTCCCAGCATGCGGGGGAGGTCTGCTGGCACTTGTAGTTCTCCGGTATAAAGCAATGTAACGTATAATCGATTTAACCCTATCAGGCCGGCGTCCACTGGCCACGGACGCCGGTGACAGCCCCGGGCTTCAGCCCTGGACGGGTGAAGCCTGGGGGGGGGGGACCCCTTTATTGGGGGGGTCCCCACTCCTCCAGGTACCCCGTCCAAGGCCCTTATTCTGATCTGTGCGGAAATTCCCGCATTCTTACGGAGCGGTCCGCACGCCACGGTGTTTTGCCGCATGCGGCCATCGTCCGTAGAAACGCCCACGTGTCCTCCGCATTCGGACGGACTCACTCTTTAAGAACAGGGCGTGTTTACGGACGACATACAAACCATGCGTGTGCGGGAGAAACACTCAGATTCGGCACGGTATTACAGAGTATTACAGAGTATGCTCGGGAATACCGCATCCGACCGGGAGCCAAGCGGTGCTACCGCACGTAAGCGGAGTATTTACGCCAAACAACCCACTATGAAGTATCTTCTGCAAGACATCACATGACCCACTTATTCAATTACCTATCCTCATAAAAAACTGCTTATTTGGAATTGGAATCAATTAGATTCCAATATATCCTTACAAGCATGCCTAACACATGCATTGCACACATTAACCCTTACAGCAATGTAAGTGCAATGCTTTGTATTACACCCTGTGTAAAAGATTATAAACAATCTACACATATACTATTTAAAGTGCAAATAAAACCAACAACTGTGAACTTGCATAAAGAATTTTATTAACGACCCAATTAACATAAATATAAAAAAAGTAAATAAGAAATTAAAGAAGCAGGTCCTTCAGGTCCTGCAGGTGTGCTTGCGCCAGCTGCAGCTGGTGCTCCAGTCGCCGGAGGGCCCCATGCACACCCTCATCTGCCGGTGTGGTGTCATCTGTGGGCATGTCAAAGGGGCAACAATTAGTCATGTTATTCTTGCATACATTTCACATTCTGCGACATAAATTGCACAAATGCTAGGTGACATGTGTGTATATATATATATATATATATATATCTATGTAGAGCATGGGTCCTCAAACTGCGGCCCTCCAGATGTTGGGAAACTACAAATCCCAGCATGCCTTGCCACAGTTTTGCTATAAGGAAGTGTTAAAACTGTGGCAAGGCATGGCGGCATTTGTAGTTTCACAACATCTGGAGGGCCGCACTTTGAGGACCCATGATGTAGAGAGATAGAGACACACATAGATAAATAGATATGACACATATATACATACATGCTAAGTTATTTACTACATACTGTATTTTGTGGCCTATACACTTTACTCTGCAGAAGACATAACAGTCATATTGTTTCTTCTCAGTCACAACCCACCCATGACTAACCAATGACAAGCAGGTCATGGGCTCCGTCAATAAGAACTTGTCACAATCTGCTCAGTCTATAAGTTCAGTGATGGTTCGTGGCATGGGAGTTATGCAAATGTAAGGAATGCACAGTACACATCCTCAAATTCATAATTCTGTCTAAACCAACCTACAATTCTGTGACGGGCAAAAAAAAAACTGAAGTACAGGGGGTGTTTAGGTAGAGGAGGCTCCTGGGACACTGGCAACTTCTGACTCCATTCCAAGGTAGGCCGGGCCATACTCCATTTATAGCATACATCCTAGAGTTTATAAATAACATTCACCAACAATATAGATTCCACTATTTGATGGGTCATAATCCACGCTTGCAGCAGGTGAATTTAAGCCACAAATGATCCACTCATCCCTTTACTCCAGGATCCAGTTTAACTACAACGGTTATGTGGCAGTCAAAATGGACCTCCAACCCATCCCACAAACCTGTGTAATTCAGAGGTGTCCTGGATGAAAGGTATGCCTTGGACACCCCATCTAACCCGTACCTGTATCTGTAGCTACCCACTTTGGGGTCTATATGATTAGTATGGGCCCAAAATGTCTGAGAAGTACAGCATATGTGGCTGATGAGTAAGGTTTCCTTGAAGCAGCAATGGTTTCAATTAAAGCACTGACAAGCGTCCTATTAGTGAGTAATGAGTAAAGGAGTAGATTGTATTGGGTTCAGGTGTTAATGGTTGTAGTCATTAGGCGTACGTTCGCCTACCGCATGAACGAGTGGTGTCCGCAAAGCAATAGTACACTTGTGGACACCGCACATTTCAGCCCTTTTTGCTCGCGTGCATTCGGAGTGGTTTCCGAATGTACGCCCCCCAACATAAGTGTACTCCCCCGTGTCCGCCCATGTTTCCGCCCCGTTTTGCCCACTTTGAAACTACGCCCATGTGTCATTCCGCATGACGCCCATAATACGCCCCTATTTCCCGACTGATTGCGGGGACCAGTTTTGGACGGGCTTTGTCCGAACTGGTACCGAGTCAAGGCGTGGCACATGCGCGTAGCGTTCTCCACGCATGCGCAGACGCCGTAAAGACGCTATCCGTAAGAACGCGGTAAAGTCCGCATCAATCAGAATAAGGGCCCAAGGCTGACCAGCCACGGTGCTCATGTTTTGGCCGGGGGACCTTGTATAAAAAGTGTCCCCCGGCTGTGGCATGACACCGCGGGCTGTTGGAGCCCGGTGCTGGTTTCAAAATACGGGGGACCCCCAGATTTTTTGTCCCCCGTATTTTTGGAACCAGGTCCGGATCAATGAGCCCGGGGCTGGTTATGCTTAGGAGGGGGGACCCCACGCTGTTTTTTTTTTAATAAAAACACTTTTACACATTTTTATTAACAGGACCATGCACACATCTCAATGATCTGTGCATGGTTCTGTCAAAGTCGCCTGTCAGAACCTGGTCTATTTTTTTTGCGATTTTTGGTAACATTTACCAAAAATCGCACCCTATTACATTTGCGAGTTGTATACTTTATAATGGGAAAACATCTGGATGCGATTTGAAATGTGTCTAAAAATCGCACTTCTAAAAGTGCGATTTCGCGGTAAAAAGTGCGATTTTTTACCGCGATTTTCAACCTATTAAATGTGCGATTTTCGGAAAATGTGCGATTTCGGCCGTTTTTGACCAAAAATCGCACATGTCTAAAAAATCGCACCCTATTACATTTCGCTCAGAGATTCTGCAGTCTCCCCAGGCAGTCTGCACACACTGCTCAGTCTGGCAGCCTTTTCTCATCCCACTCACAGCTGCTCGCTGATTAGCCCTCTGTGAGGTCAAACACCTGTTTCTAAAAGGTGTAGGATAAGAACCTGGGACAAATATAGCTGCCCTCAAACACTACTCCAGTGTTCTTGTCACAGTTGCTTCTTTTTCTTAAAGAGGGTCTAGGTAAGTTATAGGATGTCCTAGTAGGAAAGACCATGGATCTCTATTTACATTAGTTAGTAACACTTTACTCAATAAAATTGCCACTTCTTCCCAATAAGCTGCAATTTTAGGACAAGTCCACCATATGTCTAAAAAAGTGCCAGACTATCCACAGCCTCTCCAGCATAGGGGAGAAGCAGAGCTATAAATTATATTCAGTCTAACTGGTACCAAGCACCAGCGATAATACATTTTATAGGCATTCTCCTTAATCAGAGTAGAGATTGAATTTTTAGATAATCTTTCACGAATTAGGGACCAAGAATTTTCATCCAGGGGATCTCCTAAATCTATCTCCCATTGACGTTCAAAATTGAGAGTGGGGGGTTCTAATGAATGTAAAATCAAATTATATAATGACGAAATCATTCCCTTCATGAGGGGTTCATCCAAACATATCCGTTCCAATGGAGACTTTAGAGTTTGGGTGGGGAAGTGAAGGGTATCTACAATGTGCTTTATTTGTAGGAGCGTGAAGGCATTCAATTCTGGGAAAGAATATTTTATTTGCAGATCACCTAAACTCATACACTTTCCCCCTTGGAGGACATCTGCGGCAAATCTTATTCCTTTGGTAATCCAAAGGAAATTTGGGAATCTACCAAACCAGGATATATAATATGACTGCCATATGTTTAAATCCTTTTTTATAGCAGAGATAATTTTTGAAACATTGGCCCTATATAGTGAGTTATAATTACTAGTAATGTAAGCTCCAAGGTATTTTATTTTATCTGTCTTCCATGCGAAGTTATATTTTGCTTTAAGAGGATGTAAAAGTTCATGAGTCATGTACAAAGGTAGAGCCTCAGTTTTCTTATGATTGATCTTATAACCAGATAAATTACCGGATGTTTTAAGAATATTAAATAAATTAGGGAGTGATGTTTGGGGTGAAGATAAGGTAAGTAATACATCATCCACGAACAACGAAATTTGATAGTCCTTCTGGCCAATGAAAATCCCTTTTACCAACCTGGACTATGGCAGGAGGGGGGGACAGATTACCGCGTTTTATTTTTATTTTTATAAAAGCCATTGCAGGGCACTGGGCACAGCTGGCATGGCAAGTCAATTCGCAGAAATCACAGTGAGTCACTCACTGCACTTACCGGCGCCCAGAGGAGTCAGGAGCAGTCTCAGGACGGGACTGTCAATCCCCACCGCCGCCGCCACGTGACTCGGACCCTGCTGGCTGCTGCACACACACATGCCCTAGCCGCAGCAGCAGCACATGGAGGACGGAGGAGGACACGGCGGGAGCCGCCCAGGGTCAGGTGCACTGCTCACGCTCCGTAAAGGACCATGGGAGGAGCAGTCGGGCATTTGCGCAACCCTCCCGTGGCCATGTTTTTTGAGCAAAAAATGGGCAGCGGCGGTCAGAATAAATATTTAAAAGAACAGACGCCGGGCAGTCCTTAGATTCGCCTATGACCAATGAGCATACAGTATATTGATAATATAAGTTTGGTAGAATGTACCTGGGGCGAGTTTACACTTTGGGCATTTGTTTGAGGTCCTTCCTCCAAACTTCACCAGTCTTACAGTTGTTATGTATGCCCTATGTATCATTTATTTTCCTTGAATTGTGCCTCCAGTGCATTTCTCAATTGTAAGTATCTGAAAGAAATATGACCTAGGCACAAAAAACTCTTCTTGTAGTTGGTTGAATGATTTTAATCTATTATTACTATATAGCTGGTTCAATGCAGTTATCCCTTATGGGCCCCATATATTAATTACTCGGATGTATTTTGTTTCCTTCATACCCCGTGGGTCACTTAAAGGTGTTCCACATCTAGGTCATAAAATTTCACTAGTTTGTTGGCTTCCCTCCAGATTGTTACAGCTTGGACAACCACAGGAGCATCCTTCTTATGTAATGGGGTAATACCCCTCTCGCTCTGGGCTACCAGGCCTATCACCTCCTCATTCTTGATGGTGGATCCCATCCAATCTGTCAACAAAGCCAGTTGACTCGAGATATAGTATAATTTAAGATTGGGTAGGGCCATTCCACCATCTTCCCTTTTCCTCATCAGAGCCTGAAGTCAAATTTTAGGGCGTGCATTGTTCCACATAAAGAAAGAGTACATACTATTGACTTTTCTAAAGAAAGAATCTGCCACCTAGTACAATGATTGTTTTGAGGATACCGGGTGACCTGGGTACCCTGGGGTTCAGGAATCACACAGGAGAGCGGGTAACAATGAAAACAGCTTGTACTTTATTCAGGGAGACCAAGAAATCCAGTAACCAGCAGCAGCAGCAGCAGCATCAGGATTATACTTTATTATCACAGTTCAGCAAAGTCTCCTCAAGCTGCTATACAATGTATCTGTGTATCTCCTACAGTCCTGAGCAGCACTGGCAGCTGTAGCAGAGCACACAGAATGGCTAGTCACTGATTACACAGAGAGGGGACAGCACCCCAACCTCCAATGACTATAGCTGTGCCCATCACCTCACACAGTCACCTCTTCTTCCACTTCCTCTCTCCCACAATCCACCTTTGATTGATCTTTCCTTTTGGATTGGTGGACCATGCTGTCAAACTCTCCAAAGGGGGAGGAGGAAAGCTTTTCTAAAGGGAACACTTCCTTACTGTTTGCTTCTGAATGTCTTCCTGTTTGTAACCTCTGCAGACTAAGGGCTTTAATTTAAGAATACAAAACTTGGGCCATAGAGTAACTCATTTCTAAAAATGCAGGCTAGCCCTATCCTGTGCCTCCTCACATACCTCCCCCTTCTTAAATCAAGGAGACAGGCATGGTCTCAATATCAGAGTCCTGACTGTCGACTTGGCCCGAAGGTCTGCGAAGCTTGCCATTTTGTTCCTCACGTCTGGATAACCCATCAGCGTTGTTATGGTCTCGTCCCTTTTTTTGAGAAATGAAAAAGGTGAAACCTTGCAATGCCAAACTCCACCTCAACAACCTCCCATTTTCCCCTGAAGTTTTCTGTAGCCAATTCAAAGGGTTATGGTCAGTCACAACACTGAACTCCTTCCCATAGAGATAAGGTTGTAGTTTCTTTAAGGCCCACACTATGGCTAAACACTCCTTCTCGATAGTGGCATAAGCTATCTCTCGGTCAGCTAGTTTACGAGATAGATACACGATTGGGTGTTCCCTACCGTCTTCTGCTACCTGAAACAACACTGCCCCAAGTCCACACCCTGAAGCATCGGTTTGCACAATAAATTTTCTATTGTAGTCAGGGGCAGCCAACACTGGGGCTCTAGTCAGCATGTCTTTTAGGGTTCTGAAGGCTTGTTCACACTCAGTGGTCCATTCGATCTTCCGAGCATATCTCTTTTTTGTTAAGTCTGTAAGAGCCTTGGCCACGGTGCTGTAATGTGGTATGAATTTTCTGTAATAGCCAGCAACTCCGAGAAAGGCCCGCACTTGCTTCTGGTTGACTGGTTGGGGCCAATTGGCAATAGCCTCCACCTTTGCCGGTTCAGGTCTAATAACTCCTCCTCCAACCCGATGTTCTAAGTATTGAACTTCAGCCATTCCCATCTGGCATTTATCTGGACGTATGGTGAGTTTGGCCTTTCTGATCCTTTTGAGCACTTCTGACACATGAGTTAAATGCTCCTCCCAGATATGGCTGAAGATGGCGATAACATCGAGGTAGGCTTGGGCAAAGTCTTGACACCCCTCCAGTAGGTCATTCACTGTTCGCTGGGATGTGGCAGGGGCATTCTTCATCCCAAAAGGCATGGTAGTCCACTCAAAGAGTCCTATTGGTGTGATGAAGGCAGAACGCTCCTGGGCTTCTTTGGTAAGTGGGATTTGCCAGTAACCCTTGCTTAAATCCAGCGTTGAAACAAACCTGGCCCCTCCAATCCGGTCTAGTAGTTCATCAACACGGGGCATAGGATAAGCATCAGTTGTGGTTACTTCATTCAATTTGCGATAGTCCATGCAAAACCGTGTAGTCCCATCTTTCTTGGGAACCAACACGACCCCAGCAGCCCATGGGCTTTTAGATGGTACGATGACCCCCAAAGCTAGCATCTCCTCGATCTCAGTCTTTACCTGCCTCATAACATCTGGCGTCATTCGGTAAGTGGCTTGTCGAATGGGCTTAGCGGTCCCAGTGTCCGCATGGTGAGCAGTTAGGTGAGTTTGACCTGGTTGACAAGAAAAACTGGTCTCTTTCATCTTCTAAGATCCTCTGCATCTCTTGCTGCTGGGCCGCATTCAATTGTTTTCCCACCTGGACTGATTCCACACCTTTCCTCTGTTTAGCAGCTCCCAAAAGGTCAGGTAACGGATCAGTTTCTGGAGTCTCCATCGGAGGGCAGCACACTACCATGGTCGCTACTTGACGATCTCTATAAGCTTTGAGTCGATTTATATGGAAGGTGCGTAGGTTTTTCCCTCCCTTATCTAGGGAGACCACATAATTGACAGGTCCAGTGCGTCTTACCACGGTGTAGGGTCCATCCCAGGTGGCCTGCAGTTTGTTTCTTCGCACTGGGATAAGCACCATGACCTTTTGCCCAGGATATAACTCCCGGTCTTGAGCGTGGGCATCGTACAATTCCCTTTGCTTTTCTTGTGATTCCCGGAGATGCTCTTCAGTTAACTGCAGCAGTCTTCTCATCCATGTTTGCATGTTCTCTACATACTGCAAAATGGGCTGCTGCTATTCTTGAAAAGTTCCCTCCCAACTCTCTTTGACCAGGTCTAGAGGCCCCCGTACTTTCCGACCGTATAAGAGTTCAAACGGGGAATATCCGGTAGATGCCTGAGGTACTTCCCGATAAGCAAATAGAAGTTGTTGTAGAGCTCTTTCCCAGTCCTTCCCCTCGGACTGTATATACACTTGTAGGAGTCTTTTAAGTGTTCCATTGAAGCGTTCACAGAGCCCATTGGTCTGCGGGTGATAAGGGGAGGTCCGAAGAGGCCGAACCCCCCACTTTTCCCATAGGGTTTGCATAAGTTCGCCTTGGAATTGGGGTCCTTGATCTGTGACTACTTCCTGTGGGTATCCAACCTGACTGAAGATGTCTGTCAGTGCTTGTGCAACATGCTCTGTGTCAATGGATGATAGGGCCACGGCCTCAGGGTAACGTGTAGCAAAGTCAACTAGTGTTAAGATGTACTTCTTGCCCGTATGACTTAAAATAGCTAATGGTCCAACTAGGTCTATGGCAACACGGGCAAAGGGCTTCCCTATAATAGGTAATGGATGCAGAGGCACTTTCCGTTGAGGCTTCCCCAGTCTTTGGCAGGTATCGCAGGTGCTTCGATACTGCTTAACATCTCTAGAAATCCCTGGCCAGAAGAAATTCCGTAGCAGTCGGGCCAGGGTTTTACAGGTGCCAAAATGCCCGGCTGCGGTGATGTCATGAGCAAGAGCTAGAATTTGCACTCTATATGGTGTAGGTATAGTATAATTTAAGATTGGGTAGGGCCATTCCACCATCTTCCCTTTTCCTCATCAGAGCCTGAAGTCAAATTTTAGGGCGTGCATTGTTCCACATAAAGAAAGAGTACATACTATTGACTTTTCTAAAGAAAGAATCTGCCACCTAGTACAATGATTGTTTTGAGGATACCGGGTGACCTGGGTACCCTGGGGTTCAGGAATCACACAGGAGAGCGGGTAACAATGAAAACAGCTTGTACTTTATTCAGGGAGACCAAGAAATCCAGTAACCAGCAGCAGCAGCAGCAGCATCAGGATTATACTTTATTATCACAGTTCAGCAAAGTCTCCTCAAGCTGCTATACAATGTATCTGTGTATCTCCTACAGTCCTGAGCAGCACTGGCAGCTGTAGCAGAGCACACAGAATGGCTAGTCACTGATTACACAGAGAGGAGACAGCACCCCAAACTCCAATGACTATAGCTGTGCCCATCACCTCACACAGTCACCTCTTCTTCCACTTCCTCTCTCCCACAATCCACCTTTGATTGCTCTTTCCTTTTGGATTGGTGGACCATGCTGTCAAACTCTCCAAAGGGGGAGGAGGAAAGCTTTTCTAAAGGGAACACTTCCTTACTGTTTGCTTCTGAATGTCTTCCTGTTTGTAACCTCTGCAGACTAAGGGCTTTAATTTAAGAATACAAAACTTGGGCCATAGAGTAACTCATTTCTAAAAATGCAGGCTAGCCCTATCCTGTGCCTCCTCACATACCTCCCCCTTCTTAAATCGAGGAGACAGGCATGGTCTCAATATCAGAGTCCTGACTGTCGACTTGGCCCGAAGGTCTGCGAAGCTTGCCATTTTGTTCCTCACGTCTGGATAACCCATCAGCGTTGTTATGGTCTCGTCCCTTTTTTTGAGAAATGGAAAAGGTGAAACCTTGCAATGCCAAACTCCACCTCAACAACCTCCCATTTTCCCCTGAAGTTTTCTGTAGCCAACTCAAAGGGTTATGGTCAGTCACAACACTGAACTCCTTCCCATAGAGATAAGGTTGTAGTTTCTTTAAGGCCCACACTATGGCTAAACACTCCTTCTCGATAGTGGCATAAGCTATCTCTCGGTCAGCTAGTTTACGAGATAGATACACGATTGGGTGTTCCCTACCGTCTTCTGCTACCTGAAACAACACTGCCCCAAGTTCACACCCTGAAGCATCTGTTTGCACAATAAATTTTCTATTGTAGTCAGGGGCAGCCAACACTGGGGCTCTAGTCAGCATGTCTTTTAGGGTTCTGAAGGCTTGTTCACACTCAGTGGTCCATTCGATCTTCCGAGCATATCTCTTTTTTGTTAAGTCTGTAAGAGCCTTGGCCACGGTGCTGTAATGTGGTATGAATTTTCTGTAATAGCCAGCAACTCCGAGAAAGGCCCGCACTTGCTTCTGGTTGACTGGTTGGGGCCAATTGGCAATAGCCTCCACCTTTGCCGGTTCAGGTCTAATAACTCCTCCTCCAACCCGATGTTCTAAGTATTGAACTTCAGCCATTCCCATCTGGCATTTATCTGGACGTATGGTGAGTTTGGCCTTTCTGATCCTTTTGAGCACTTCTGACACATGAGTTAAATGCTCCTCCCAGATATGGCTGAAGATGGCGATAACATCGAGGTAGGCTTGGGCAAAGTCTTGACACCCCTCCAGTAGGTCATTCACTGTTCGCTGGAATGTGGCAGGGGCATTCTTCATCCCAAAAGGCATGGTAGTCCACTCAAAGAGTCCTATTGGTGTGATGAAGGCAGAACGCTCCTGGGCTTCTTTGGTAAGTGGGATTTGCCAGTAACCCTTGCTTAAATCCAGCGTTGAAACAAACCTGGCCCCTCCAATCCGGTCTAGTAGTTCATCAACACGGGGCATAGGATAAGCATCAGTTGTGGTTACTTCATTCAATTTGCGATAGTCCATGCAAAACCGTGTAGTCCCATCTTTCTTGGGAACCAACACGACCCCAGCAGCCCATGGGCTTTTAGATGGTACGATGACCCCCAAAGCTAGCATCTCCTCGATCTCAGTCTTTACCTGCCTCATAACATCTGGCGTCATTCGGTAAGTGGCTTGTCGAATGGGCTTAGCGGTCCCAGTGTCCACATGGTGAGCGGTTAGGTGAGTTTGACCTGGTTGACAAGAAAAACTGGTCTCTTTCATCTTCTAAGATCCTCTGCATCTCTTGCTGCTGGGCCGCATTCAATTGTTTTCCCACCTGGACTGATTCCACACCTTTCCTCTGTTTAGCAGCTCCCAAAAGGTCAGGTAACGGATCAGTTTCTGGAGTCTCCATCGGAGGGCAGCACACTACCATGGTCGCTACTTGACGATCTCTATAAGCTTTGAGTCGATTTATATGGAAGGTGCGTAGGTTTTTCCCTCCCTTATCTAGGGAGACCACATAATTGACAGGTCCAGTGCGTCTTACCACGGTGTAGGGTCCATCCCAGGTGGCCTGCAGTTTGTTTCTTCGCACTGGGATAAGCACCATGACCTTTTGCCCAGGATATAACTCCCGGTCTTGAGCGTGGGCATCGTACCATTCCCTTTGCTTTTCTTGTGATTCCCGGAGATGCTCTTCAGTTAACTGCAGCAGTCTTCTCATCCATGTTTGCATGTTCTCTACATACTGCAAAATGGGCTGCTGCTATTCTTGAAAAGTTCCCTCCCAACTCTCTTTGACCAGGTCTAGAGGCCCCCGTACTTTCCGACCGTATAAGAGTTCAAACGGGGAATATCCGGTAGATGCCTGAGGTACTTCCCGATAAGCAAATAGAAGTTGTTGTAGAGCTCTTTCCCAGTCCTTCCCCTCGGACTGTATATACACTTGTAGGAGTCTTTTAAGTGTTCCATTGAAGCGTTCACAGAGCCCATTGGTCTGCGGGTGATAAGGGGAGGTCCGAAGAGGCCGAACCCCCCACTTTTCCCATAGGGTTTGCATAAGTTCGCCTTGGAATTGGGGTCCTTGATCTGTGACTACTTCCTGTGGGTATCCAACCTGACTGAAGATGTCTGTCAGTGCTTGTGCAACATGCTCTGTGTCAATGGATGATAGGGCCACGGCCTCAGGGTAACATGTAGCAAAGTCAACTAGTGTTAAGATGTACTTCTTGCCCGTATGACTTGAAATAGCTAATGGTCCAACTAGGTCTATGGCAACACGGGCAAAGGGCTTCCCTATAATAGGTAATGGATGCAGAGGCACTTTCCGTTGAGGCTTCCCCAGTCTTTGGCAGGTATCGCAGGTGCTTCGATACTGCTTAACATCTCTAGAAATCCCTGGCCAGAAGAAATTCCGTAGCAGTCGGGCCAGGGTTTTACAGGTGCCAAAATGCCCGGCTGCGGTGATGTCATGAGCAAGAGCTAGAATTTGCACTCTATATGGTGTAGGTATAGTATAATTTAAGATTGGGTAGGGCCATTCCACCATCTTCCCTTTTCCTCATCAGAGCCTGAAGTCAAATTTTAGGGCGTGCATTGTTCCACATAAAGAAAGAGTAAATACTATTGACTTTTCTAAAGAAAGAATCTGCCACCTAGTACAATGATTGTTTTGAGGATACCGGGTGACCTGGGTACCCTGGGGTTCAGGAATCACACAGGAGAGCGGGTAACAATGAAAACAGCTTGTACTTTATTCAGGGAGACCAAGAAATCCAGTAACCAGCAGCAGCAGCAGCAGCATCAGGATTATACTTTATTATCACAGTTCAGCAAAGTCTCCTCAAGCTGCTATACAATGTATCTGTGTATCTCCTACAGTCCTGAGCAGCACTGGCAGCTGTAGCAGAGCACACAGAATGGCTAGTCACTGATTACACAGAGTGGGGACAGCACCCCAACCTCCAATGACTATAGCTGTGCCCATCACCTCACACAGTCACCTCTTCTTCCACTTCCTCTCTCCCACAATCCACCTTTGATTGCTCTTTCCTTTTGGATTGGTGGACCATGCTGTCAAACTCTCCAAAGGGGGAGGAGGAAAACTTTTCTAAAGGGAACACTTCCTTACTGTTTGCTTCTGAATGTCTTCCTGTTTGTAACCTCTGCAGACTAAGGGCTTTAATTTAAGAATACAAAACTTGGGCCATAGAGTAACTCATTTCTAAAAATGCAGGCTAGCCCTATCCTGTGCCTCCTCACATACCTCCCCCTTCTTAAATCGAGGAGACAGGCATGGTCTCAATATCAGAGTCCTGACTGTCGACTTGGCCCGAAGGTCTGCGAAGCTTGCCATTTTGTTCCTCACGTCTGGATAACCCATCAGCGTTGTTATGGTCTCGTCCCTTTTTTTGAGAAATGGAAAAGGTAAACCTTGCAATGCCAAACTCCACCTCAACAACCTCCCATTTTCCCCTGAAGTTTTCTGTAGCCAACTCAAAGGGTTATGGTCAGTCACAACACTGAACTCCTTCCCATAGAGATAAGGTTGTAGTTTCTTTAAGGCCCACACTATGGCTAAACACTCCTTCTCGATAGTGGCATAAGCTATCTCTCGGTCAGCTAGTTTACGAGATAGATACACGATTGGGTGTTCCCTACCGTCTTCTGCTACCTGAAACAACACTGCCCCAAGTCCACACCCTGAAGCATCTGTTTGCACAATAAATTTTCTATTGTAGTCAGGGGCAGCCAACACTGGGGCTCTAGTCAGCATGTCTTTTAGGGTTCTGAAGGCTTGTTCACACTCAGTGGTCCATTCGATCTTCCGAGCATATCTCTTTTTTGTTAAGTCTGTAAGAGCCTTGGCCACGGTGCTGTAATGTGGTATGAATTTTCTGTAATAGCCAGCAACTCCGAGAAAGGCCCGCACTTGCTTCTGGTTGACTGGTTGGGGCCAATTGGCAATAGCCTCCACCTTTGCCGGTTCAGGTCTAATAACTCCTCCTCCAACCCGATGTTCTAAGTATTGAACTTCAGCCATTCCCATCTGGCATTTATCTGGACGTATGGTGAGTTTGGACTTTCTGATCCTTTTGAGCACTTCTGACACATGAGTTAAATGCTCCTTCCAGATATGGCTGAAGATGGCGATAACATCGAGGTAGGCTTGGGCAAAGTCTTGACACCCCTCCAGTAGGTCATTCACTGTTCGCTGGAATGTGGCAGGGGCATTCTTCATCCCAAAAGGCATGGTAGTCCACTCAAAGAGTCCTATTGGTGTGATGAAGGCAGAACGCTCCTGGGCTTCTTTGGTAAGTGGGATTTGCCAGTAACCCTTGCTTAAATCCAGCGTTGAAACAAACCTGGCCCCTCCAATCCGGTCTAGTAGTTCATCAACACGGGGCATAGGATAAGCATCAGTTGTGGTTACTTCATTCAATTTGCGATAGTCCATGCAAAACCGTGTAGTCCCATCTTTCTTGGGAACCAACACGACCCCAGCAGCCCATGGGCTTTTAGATAATACGATGACCCCCAAAGCTAGCATCTCCTCGATCTCAGTCTTTACCTGCCTCATAACATCTGGCGTCATTCGGTAAGTGGCTTGTCGAATGGGCTTAGCGGTCCCAGTGTCCACATGGTGAGCGGTTAGGTGAGTTTGACCTGGTTGACAAGAAAAACTGGTCTCTTTCATCTTCTAAGATCCTCTGCATCTCTTGCTGCTGGGCCGCATTCAATTGTTTTCCCACCTGGACTGATTCCACACCTTTCCTCTGTTTAGCAGCTCCCAAAAGGTCAGGTAACGGATCAGTTTCTGGAGTCTCCATCGGAGGGCAGCACACTACCATGGTCGCTACTTGACGATCTCTATAAGCTTTGAGTCGATTTATATGGAAGGTGCGTAGGTTTTTCCCTCCCTTATCTAGGGAGACCACATAATTGACAGGTCCAGTGCGTCTTACCACGGTGTAGGGTCCATCCCAGGTGGCCTGCAGTTTGTTTCTTCGCACTGGGATAAGCACCATGACCTTTTGCCCAGGATATAACTCCCGGTCTTGAGCGTGGGCATCGTACCATTCCCTTTGCTTTTCTTGTGATTCCCGGAGATGCTCTTCAGTTAACTGCAGCAGTCTTCTCATCCATGTTTGCATGTTCTCTACATACTGCAAAATGGGCTGCTGCTATTCTTGAAAAGTTCCCTCCCAACTCTCTTTGACCAGGTCTAGAGGCCCCCGTACTTTCCGACCGTATAAGAGTTCAAACGGGGAATATCCGGTAGATGCCTGAGGTACTTCCCGATAAGCAAATAGAAGTTGTTGTAGAGCTCTTTCCCAGTCCTTCCCCTCGGACTGTATATACACTTGTAGGAGTCTTTTAAGTGTTCCATTGAAGCGTTCACAGAGCCCATTGGTCTGCGGGTGATAAGGGGAGGTCCGAAGAGGCCGAACCCCCCACTTTTCCCATAGGGTTTGCATAAGTTCGCCTTGGAATTGGGGTCCTTGATCTGTGACTACTTCCTGTGGGTATCCAACCTGACTGAAGATGTCTGTCAGTGCTTGTGCAACATGCTCTGTGTCAATGGATGATAGGGCCACGGCCTCAGGGTAACGTGTAGCAAAGTCAACTAGTGTTAAGATGTACTTCTTGCCCGTATGACTTGAAATAGCTAATGGTCCAACTAGGTCTATGGCAACACGGGCAAAGGGCTTCCCTATAATAGGTAATGGATGCAGAGGCACTTTTCGTTGAGGCTTCCCCAGTCTTTGGCAGGTATCGCAGGTGCTTCGATACTGCTTAACATCTCTAGAAATCCCTGGCCAGAAGAAATTCCGTAGCAGTCGGGCCAGGGTTTTACAGGTGCCGAAATGCCCGGCTGCGGTGATGTCATGAGCAAGAGCTAGAATTTGCACTCTATATGGTGTAGGTACCACCAACTGTTTAGTAGGCATGACAGCTTCCTGTCCAGGCTGAGGAACGACCAGTCGGTACAGTAATTCCTCTTCCCAAACTATCTTGTTTCCATCAGCTGTTTCCAGCCCCAGGTCAGCTGCACTCCTCAATTTACTCAGGGAGGGGTCAGTCTTTTGGGCCCGTCGGAACTCAGTGCGGTCCACCTCCCCCAAGTCTACCTCTAGAGTGTTAGATAAGGGACTAGAATCACTCACTGTGGTTTTCTGGGTAGGTTGTTTCTGTTCCATATCTGTTGCCTGGGTAACTATTTTGACTTGGCTTCTTGTCACCGCCTGGACAAAGTGTGTCACCAGTCCTTGTCCCAGATCATTTCCGAGGATGACCGTGGCTGGTAGCCCCTTGAGTACTCCGACCTCCACAATACCTTGATCAGCTCCCCAGTATAGATGTATTTTGGCGATGGGGATGTCGGTCTGTTGTCCCCCGGCGGTGGCAATTCGTACATACTGTCCAGGAATCACCCTGGATGCGGAAATCAGGTCTGGCTCGATCAAAGTGAGTGAGGCCCCAGAATCTCGTAGGCCCTGAACCGGCTGATCCTCCACCGCCACAGTCTGTAGGTGCCCTCGCATATTTCTGGGAGTTGCCTTCTTCTCCCCCAGTACCAGATCCACAATGTACACCCCATCTGCCATCCCATATGTATCTGACTGGATGGCCTCTTCACCATAATCCTCCGTGGAGTAAGATACCACAGAGACTGGGGCTGGTCTAGCCCCAGGAAATGGTTCTCGTGTGCGTGGACAGTCTCTCAGCAAGTGCCCTGGTTGATTACAGCGGTAACACTTCCTATGTTCTGGGTTAGCCACTCTAAATCTAGGCGGCTGATCGGTGGTGCTTCTGACATAGACTCCTTTGTTAATATTATTGATGAACGGTTCTTTGTCAGGGGGCTTCTCTGCTCTTGGGATTCTTGCAGCAGCGACTCTCCATTGGGGACGATTGGCTATATATTCATCAGCCCATTCCGCAGCTTGCTCAGGTGTATCGGGCTTCCTGTCCATGACCCACTCCCGTACCTCTGGTGCCATCTTAATCATTAGCTGTTCCACACGATTACGTTGATGATCTGCTCCGCAGTGGAGGCCTGCCTCCCTTCAAGCCATTTCCCACAGTTTTGCCGTAGCTGACTAGTAAACTCCTGGTGGGAAGCAATCCCACTTTTATTCAGCGTTCTGAATTTGAGACGATAAGATTCTGCAGTGATCTGAAATTTAGCTAGCAATGCCTTCTTTATACTGGTGTAGAATTTACACTCCTGGGGAGTTAGGGCCCGATAGGCTTCCAAAGCCCTACCAGTGAGACTTGGCCCCAAGTACTTTGGCCATTCAGCTGGCTCTATTCCGTGCACCTCCATGAGATTCTCAAAGATCTGGAGGTGAGTGTCAATGTCTGTTTCATTTTCCCGGAATGTGGGAACATCCTTAACTCCCAAGTGTCGCTTGTTTTGGCCAGAACTATCGGGTGACTCTGGAGATCCACCGCCAGAAGGAATTTGTACCCCAAGTATTGCTTGGATTACCCCAGCTCTCTCCTGTGGGGTCGCACCATCACCAAGTGCCCCCAGCCAGCTCTGTAATGCAGGAGGAGTAACAGTGGTGGACTCTGGTAACTTACTGGATGCATTGATTCTCCTGCTCTCTCATTGTGTTCTCCCCTTGATTGCTGACCACAACTTCTGGCTGACGCTCCATCCTGATATTCGGCAGTGTTACTGTTGCTTCTATCCAGTACCTTGTAATCTCTGCAGAAACTGTGTGATGTCCCTCCGCTGCCTCCAAATGTGAGGATACCGGGTGACCTGGGTACCCTGGGGTTCAGGAATCACACAACAGAGCGGGTAACAATGAAAACAGCTTGTACTTTATTCAGGGAGACCAAGAAATCCAGTAACCAGCAGCAGCTGCAGCAGCAGGATTATACTAACAAAGTCCACTCACAGTTCAGCAAAGTCTCCTCAAGCTGCTATACAATGTATCAGTATATCTCCTACAGTCCTGAGCAGCACTGGCAGCTGTAGCAGAGCACACAGAATGGCTAGTCACTGATAGGGATGGACATCGGAAGCCAACCATCAAATGATGGCAGTGCTTCCACCATTGAAACTTTCGATGCGATGGTAACTAACCATCGCATCAAAAGTATTCGATGGTGAAAACTAGTTATATGACTAGCGCATGCGCAAAAGCCTGTATTGCCATTTGTAATGTGGTAATTGGGTTTGGTGGCAGGGCCCAGGCTCTGAGCAACATATTACTTTATCACTGGACATTGTGTGTATGATATACATATATAATATTCACACAATGCCCAATGATGAAGTAGTATATTCATTTTGTACACATTATTAACACTTTAACAGCAAGTAATCAAAATGTAATAAAATTAGATAAATTGTAAACTAACTTGCTTTAGGTTTCACTATTTTTCCAGATAGGAAAATGTCTATTTATTAAGGCAAGTGTAACTACACACACACACAAAAAAGGGAGATGACGGTACAGTGGTCATCACATAATTTTTATGGTGGAGGTAAATATTGCAAAGAGCAGGGCCGGCTCTACCATTAGGCAGCTGCCTAGGGTGCCAGGATCTGTGGGGGCACCACTAATAATGCTACACACTAGGCGATTCTAGCTTCCATCGTCAGCTATATGGTCGCTCAGTGACCATATTGCCGGTGATACCTAGTGACCTTCGCCGTGTGTGCGCTCCCACCACAGCCCAGCGACGGTCGCTGGTCGCAGGAACTTGCTAGAATTGCTGGTCACCAGTAAAATACCAATCGCTAGCGACCAGGTCACGTAATATAAAAAATAGTTCACTATATATAAAAACAGTTAAACTGAGGCGATTTGGTCCGATTTTGGCCAATTGCGACCAATCGACCCGTTAAATCTGACCAAATCGCCTCTCCCTGACATGCCGTTGGGTCCCGTGCACATCGGACCCGACCAGGTGGTCGGACCGGCAGGCAGTCCATGGTGCGACCACCCGTTCCTCCTGGCGGTGAGGTGGGCCGGAAGCAGGGACGCATGCAATCCATCACAACGGATCGCATGCGTCCGTGCCTTGCAGGCTGTCCCGTGTCCGTACACTGCAGCGAGGCGTCGCAGCAGTGTATGGGCACCTTTAGCTCGGTCCATTCCACTGGTACCCCAGCACTGTGTATATTGTTCCTCACTATATTCACATAAACAGACAATCTCTGACCAACACTTCACTGATGATGATATAGTGGTTGCAGCTTATTAATGAGTGTTGTATGTGACTGACATTCACAACTGTCTGTAGCTAGTTGTATTGTGTACTTATTATTATTGTAGCTTGCCTGAGCTGGTATAACATTCAGTGACGTCTCCTCCTCTCTGAATCTTCCAGAGCTCAGTGTGTCTGTGAAATTTGCTGCTGTTTGAGTGACTGGTGCTGCAGGGTGAGGTTTGTGCTCTGATTGGCTCTCTGAGTCAGTGAGAGCCAATCAGAACTAGCAGTGGGCCCTGTTGCCTAGCAGCTACAGCAACCATAGAGAGGGAGGGAAGCAGAGAGAAAGCCAGACAGCCTCCAACGAACCTAGGAAGTTTCCCTGACACAGACACAGCAGCCAGGGGAGGCATATCTTTTGGGAATTATAAAAAACAAGCCACCATCGGTACACCATCGAATGATTAGCATTCGATGGTGACAAACATCGGAAGGTCACCATTAAATGGCAAAAACACTAACATCGAAAGAAAAACATCGATGTTTCTGAAACATCGACCATCGATGTCCATCCCTAGTCACTGATTACACAGAGAGGGGACAGCACCCCAACCTCCAATGACTATAGCTGTGCCCCTCACCTCACACAGTCACCTCTTCTTCCACTTCCTCTCTCCCACAATCCACCTTTGATTGATCTTTCCTTTTGGATTGGTGGACCATGCTGTCAATCTTTCCAAAGGGGGAGGAGGAAAGCTTTTCTAAAGGGAACACTTCCTTACTGTGTGCTTCTGAATGTCTTCCTGTTTGTAACCTCTGCAGACTGAGGGCTTTAATTTAAGAATACAAAACTTGGGCCATAGAGTAACTCATTTCTCAAAATGCAGGCAAGCCCTATCCTGTGCCTCCTCACAATTGTTGTAATGCGTATAAAAATTTAGGGAGAACTATCATTTTTATCATATTTACTCTGCCCATAGTAGTTAAGGGTAGTTTACGCCAGATTTTTATTTTGTAATTTAATTATGTAATTTAATTATTTAATGGATCCAAGTTTAGGTATTTTGGTACTTGTGAGTTATCCGGACGCCCGATTTCAAAATCGGGTCGGATCGGGCACATCGCATCGCATCGCATGCGACCATCGGATGCGATGCGATGCGATGCGATGACCCGATTTTTCCATAGGAATCAATGTTAAAATGGACTGAGTCCATTTTAACATGGAATTCAATGGGAAAAAGGGGTCCTTTTCATACCCCTACTATCCAAGTGGGCATGGAGTTGGATATAAACCTGTGGCGAGCGTAGCGAGCCACCGAGCCCGAAGCGTGGCGAGCGTAGCGAGCCCCGCGAGGGGACACGGAATACCGTCCCCTCGCGGGGCTCGCTTCGCTCGCCACGCTTCGGGCTCGGTGGCTCGCTACGCTCGCCACAGGTTTATATCCAACTCCATGCCCACTTGGATAGTAGGGGTATGAAAAGGACCCCTTTTTCCATAGGAATCATTTTAACATTGATTCCTATGGAAAAATCGGGTCATCGCATCCGATGGTCGCATGCGATGCGATGCGATGCGATATCGCATCGCATCGTATCTGATTGTATGCCTTAACTCAAGGCATACAATCAAAAAATCGGGCGTCCAGATAACTCACAAGTACCGGTATTTTTAATCACTAGGGTCTCGGGAAATCCACACCTTTAGGTATTTAAATGTTTCCACCTATTTAGGGGAGTCTCCAGGCCTTATGGAAAAACTTGATTTATTCCAATTGACTCTAAACCCTGTGCTAGTTTTGTTATGAAGCTGTTGCTAAGCAACCTGGACTGGTTTTCTGTGCAGCAAGCACACCTGCACTGACTTCCTCATTAGCTGGTTACCCTTCATTAGGGATTCTGACCAGCTGCTCCCTGCTGGTGATATTTTCTGTTGCTATTTAGTCCTCAGTAAAGGGAGCATGTGCTTGTCACTGTGTAGTCCTTTAAGTTCTGTCTCCAGCCTGCGTTCCTAGCTGTGTGTCTGCAGTTCAGGCTCTTGTCTCATGCAGTTGTCCAGCCTGTGTCCCTGGTCCCCTGCAGTGGTGATAATGTTACGATTAACCCCTGTTCTATGGGGTTAGAACAGGGAACTATAGCATATAAGGTACCTAGAGCAGTTGCTGGATGATAAGGCTAAATACATGACATAAAATAAACTGAATATGGACCATAGGACATAGGACCATAGGACAGATAAGAGAAACTGACATCAACCAGGAGTATAGAGGTGAGGACGGGCGTTTATTCAGGACAGTACAATGGATGAATTGATACCGGCGCTTTAAAGAGGTCGACTCTTAGAGATAAAAATCCAATGATATGTCCAGTACCAGAAGTAGATGTGGCGATTACGGATGTAATAATCCTCCAGATATGAAATGAAGCAGAAACAGAATATAGTGCATAACGATTAAAACAACAAATTTAATGAGGGTAATGCACTCACAATTGGTGGGGGTTTAAAAGGCACATAACATATGGTCCCGGGGCACAGCAGGAGGTATGCGGTCAGTCTCAAAGGCTAATCAGTTCCGGATACTGAAATAGCCTGGATACGTCCGTCCACACGAGTCCCGATGTCCAGCACAGGAACACAGTCTGCAAAGTCCAATGGCAAGGCACGCTAAACGCGTTTCGGATCCTTATCGATCCTTCGTCAGTAGCGTGCTCTTGCCTTGCCATTTAGCGTTTAAATAACGCTGAGAATCAGCTGTCCGGGTGGCGCTTCCGCCTTTTCCCGGAAACAAGATGGCCGTGCGTTCCAAGCGCCGGCTATTATGCGTTCCAAACGTACAAGATAAATCCCGGAAGTAAAATGGCCGTGCGTTTCACAGCACGGTCATTAACAGTCTCACGTACATGGATATATATAACAATCTATCAAGTTAAGAACCATATCACCGCTATAGTCAATATCTTCCTAACAACACAGGTCATCATTATATCTATAAAGTGCATAAGTGCGTGGATCTTAATAGTATTAATAACGTGTATATCAATCAAATTCCTTAAGGATCTTCATTTTAAAAAGACATCTGGATAATGCATTTAAAAACAAGATAAAAGAGAAGTTATAAAAATAATTACATAAAAATACATATTTCATAAAAAGAGAGACGGTCAGGGATAAAAAAGGATATTTAGGTTAAAAAATGTTTCAATTCGAAATCACCATTTAAGCCGCCAGGTACGAGAGTGTTTAGTCTATGAATCCATCTCATTTCATTTTGAGCGAGGCGCTTATCGATATCCCTTGTTCGCCATTTTGGTGTAATCAGTTGGATTCCCCAGAAATTGATAAGGGAGCATTCTTTAGATTTATGTATTTTATGAAAGTGGTCAGAAAGTGTGTGGGTGAGTAAACCCTTACGTATATTATATATGTGTTCAGCGAGTCGTGTTTTTAGTGGTCGACTTGTTCTGCCCACATAAAAGAGATGGCATGAACACTCTAATAAATACACAATATTTTTGGAGTGGCAGGTAATGAATTCGTTAATTTTAGAAGTTTTTCCTTTCACATTAAAATCTGGTATCTTTTTACTTGTTCCTTTTACTGTTTTACACATCAAGCAGTCTCCGCATCTATGGAACCCCTTGGTGCGGATGCTCTGTCTTGGGGCCTCATCTATAGTACTTTTTACCAGATGGTTTTTTAGTGATGCGGATTTTCTATAAATAAAAACTGGTTTATCTGGTAAAACATTTCCTAAGATAGGGTCTTGCTTTATCATATGCCAATTATTTTTAAAAACATTTTCTATTTTAAAATGGAGGCTATTATATTGGGTGATGAATGCCCACTGATATTTATCATCTTTCTCTTTTTTTGGTTTTTCCTTTAGTAGGTCCGTTCTTTCTATATTGTCGATTCTTATTTTAGCTGTATCAAGTGTATCAATTGTGTAACCTTTGGATGTCAATCTTTCTGTTATTCCTATCTTAGGAAATGTTTTACCAGATAAACCAGTTTTTATTTATAGAAAATCCGCATCACTAAAAAACCATCTGGTAAAAAGTACTATAGATGAGGCCCCAAGACAGAGCATCCGCACCAAGGGGTTCCATAGATGCGGAGACTGCTTGATGTGTAAAACAGTAAAAGGAACAAGTAAAAAGATACCAGATTTTAATGTGAAAGGAAAAACTTATAAAATTAACGAATTCATTACCTGCCACTCCAAAAATATTGTGTATTTATTAGAGTGTTCATGCCATCTCTTTTATGTGGGCAGAACAAGTCGACCACTAAAAACACGACTCGCTGAACACATATATAATATACGTAAGGGTTTACTCACCCACACACTTTCTGACCACTTTCATAAAATACATAAATCTAAAGAATGCTCCCTTATCAATTTCTGGGGAATCCAACTGATTACACCAAAATGGCGAACAAGGGATATCGATAAGCGCCTCGCTCAAAATGAAATGAGATGGATTCATAGACTAAACACTCTCGTACCTGGCGGCTTAAATGGTGATTTCGAATTGAAACATTTTTTAACCTAAATATCCTTTTTTATCCCTGACCATCTCTCTTTTTATGAAATATGTATTTTTATGTAATTATTTTTATAACTTCTCTTTTATCTTGTTTTTAAATGCATTATCCAGATGTCTTTTTAAAATGAAGATCCTTAAGGAATTTGATTGATATACACGTTATTAATACTATTAAGATCCACGCACTTATGCACTTTATAGATATAATGATGACCTGTGTTGTTAGGAAGATATTGACTATAGCGGTGATATGGTTCTTAACTTGATAGATTGTTATATATATCCATGTACGTGAGACTGTTAATGACCGTGCTGTGAAACGCACGGCCATTTTACTTCCGGGATTTATCTTGTACATTTGGAACGCATAATAGCCGGCGCTTGGAACGCACAGCCATCTTGTTTCCGGGAAAAGGCGGAAGCGCCACCCGGACAGCTGATTCTCAGCGTTATTTAAACGCTAAATGGCAAGGCAAGAGCACGCTACTGACGAAGGATCGATAAGGATCCGAAACGCGTTTAGCGTGCCTTGCCATTGGACTTTGCAGACTGTGTTCCTGTGCTGGACATCGGGACTCGTGTGGACGGACGTATCCAGGCTATTTCAGTATCCGGAACTGATTAGCCTTTGAGACTGACCGCATACCTCCTGCTGTGCCCCGGGACCATATGTTATGTGCCTTTTAAACCCCCACCAATTGTGAGTGCATTACCCTCATTAAATTTGTTGTTTTAATCGTTATGCACTATATTCTGTTTCTGCTTCATTTCATATCTGGAGGATTATTACATCCGTAATCGCCACATCTACTTCTGGTACTGGACATATCATTGGATTTTTATCTCTAAGAGTCGACCTCTTTAAAGCGCCGGTATCAATTCATCCATTGTACTGTTCTGCTGTTTTTAAGGTGTCGTAAGAATAACACCTTGGATTGTAATAGGCTGCTTGAGAGCACTGTGTGCGCACCCACCACAGTTAACCCTTCTGTATCACATTTATTCAGGACAGAAACAGATCTGGGGGAAATTTCTCTCCAAGGGTCACTGCAGGCACCTGGCAAAACAAGGGCCCGGAAGTGAAGCCAGTCATGAACTACTAACACGGGCGATGGTAACCATGGACAAACACCCATACGTAGTTTGGCAGTCTTTTGCCTGATCATAAAAGGGACCTTAGCAGTAGGAAAAGTCTGAACATCTCCATGTACACAACAAATGCGGACTATTTCATGGGGCAACAACATCTCCGGGCAAAGCCAGAGTCCACTAAACCCTCAACCAGTCTATTCCTGACTTGTACACCGGAGAAAGAACAATCCATCTGCGGATATACCCACTCTTGGTGCCACATGAGGAACAAGCCTGTGCTGGAGTAGCCGGGCAAGTTGCCCGCTCTAGACCTCCAACTTCCGGGAAAAGAGCAGCCAACGCTTTCCTGGTAAAACAACCTCTTGGCCGGAAACCCTCTTTATGCATAGCAAAGGGAGGAGCTGTGGGCCTTAATTTCTCTGAGGTCAGCGCCGGAGTCTGGCATCTATCCGGATCCTGGCATGGGGACACCTTACCCTTACCCCCCCTCCCTTAATCCAGCTCTGAAAGACGTGATATCAGGAATTTACAAGGAATCCTAATAGCTATTGTTATGGAACTGGGTGTGAACCCACCGTTGGAGTACCGTTCGAAGGAGCGAGTTAAGTCCACTCCAACCCCGATGCAACCAGGTTTAAACGGAGTACAGTCAAAGGAGGGAAAGGTTACAAGTGGAGTACCCCAGGGATCTTTACTTGGACCAGTGCTTTTTAATATCTTTATTGGTGATATTGCAAATGGAATTGAGGGTAAAATGTGCCTTTTTGCAGATGACACAAAGGTATGCAACAGGGTAGACACACCAGGAGGGGTAAAACAAATGATTGATGATCTAGGTAGATTAGAGGAATGGTCAAGAGCATGGCAACTACAGTTTAATGCCAAAAAATGCAAAATCATGCACTTGGGTTGCAAAAATCCAAAGACTAAATATAGTATAAATGGCACTATAATAGAAACTACTGAGGAAGAGAGGGATCTAGGTGTCACTATTTCAGGGGACTTAAAGGCAGGTAGGCAATGTAACAAAGCAATGAAGAAGGCAAGTCAGATGCTTGGTTGCATAGGGAGAGGTATCAGCAGTAGAAAGAAAGAAGTAATAATGCCACTGTATAGGTCATTGGTACGACCTCATCTAGAGTATTGTGTTCAGTTCTGGAGGCCATATCTCCAGAAGGATATAAATACATTAGAGACTGTACAAAGAAGGGCAACTAAAATGGTGCATGGCCTGCATCACAAAACGTACCAGTAAAGACTAAAAGATCTTAATATGTATACTTTAGAGCAGAGAAGGAAAAGGGGGGACATGATAGAAACTTTCAAATATATCAAGGGTTTTAACAAGGTACAGGTGGGAGACATTCTTCACAGGAAGAGGAGCAGCAGAACACGAGGACATGCACTGAAACTAGAGGGAGGAAGATTCAGGGGAAATTTGAGGAAGAATTACTTCACAGAAAGAATAGTAGATAAGTGGAATAGCCTCCCATCAGAGGTGGTAGAGGCAAATACAGTAGTACAATTTAAACATGCTTGGGATAGGCATATTGATATCCTTACAAAAAAATAAGGATCAAATATGGTTTGAGGTAACATGTTTAAAAAAGGGGCAGACTAGATGGGCCAAGTGGTTCTTATCTGCCGTCAAATTCTATGTTTCTATGTTTCTAAGACAAATCTACGGTGACCGCCTGAGACAGGACCAAGAGGAGATCTAACTACAGGTGCTAACTGGACAGGATACCCTGGCTAACGGCACCAGGCCAAGGACGGGGAGTGTGAGCAGGACCAGGACAATAATAACTTAGGATAAAGGGCAGCTTGTCCGCAGAAAAGAAAGATAAGGAACCAGGCTCGAGCACTTATGTAAACAGACCGAACCCTCTGGCAGCACAGGATGATAACGTTGACAGGACTGGATGGAAATTCGCTGACCAAGACGGAACCGGATCCAGACAGGACCAGGAGTGGATAGTGACTGCACCAAGATGGGACCAAGACCGGACCAAGACAGGACTGGATGCAGACAGCAGCCAGATGACAGCTGGACAATGACTGGACCACAACCGGACCGAGGCGGGACCCGGACAGGACCGGATCAGGAAGGGACTAGGACAGGACTGGATCAGGATGGGACCAGGACAGGATAGAGACTGGACCAAGGCTGGACTGTGACTGGACCAGGACAGTGACTGGAAGATGACTGGACCCAGACTGCAGCAGGACAAGACACTTGACAGGACCAGAACTAACAGGACCGGGACAGACCTAGACAGGACAAGACAAATCCTGTGCATGTCCTGAAGACGGGCGAGTCCCGAAACGGCGTAGACATTCTACAGTAAAGCTTTTGCACTTTTCACCTAAGACCCGGAGTGACATCTCTTTTGTGTATGGTATATATATATATATATATATATATATATATATATATATATATATATATATATATATATATATATATATATCAGAATCAGAATAATCTTTATTGGCCAGGTATACTTGCGTATGCTTGGAATTTTTTGTGGTAATAGTGCAGCATCAATCAGGGAACACAAAGGGGGTGGAAAGAGAGGCATAAACATACATCACATACATTTCACATGTATCTAGAAAAGTTTGAGTTAGTATTTAGTATTTGGTATGTTCAATACGGTTTAGTTGGTGGACAGCTATTGAGAAGAAGCCTTTTGTAGTTCTTGTTGTCTTTGCTGGGATGGACCTAAAACGTCTGCCTGACGGAAGGGGTTCAAACAGGTTGTGGCCAGGGTGTAGCTTGTCCGCCAAGATCTTTCCTGCACGCTTATTGACCCTGGCTAGGTATAGTTCTTGGACAGTGATGCCATCCTCACCACTCTTTGCAACCTTCGTCTGTCATTCTCGTTTGCTCCTCCGAACCAGATTGTGATCGAGGAGCAAAGGACAGCCTCTACTATGGCAGTGTAGAAGATGAGCAGCAGCTCCTGTGGGATGTTGAATTTCTTGAGTTGCCTCAGGAAGAACAACCGCTGCTGAGCCTTCTTGACAGTTGTAATGATGTTGGGACCCCATTTGAGGTCGCAGGAAATCTTTGTTCCTAGGAATTTGAAGGAGTCGACCCTCGACACTACTCTGTTAGATATTATGAGTGGGTGCATGGCATTTGGTTTCCTTCTGAAGTCCACCACCATCTCCACCGTTTTGAGGGGGTTGAGGTCAAGGTTGTTTCCGCTACACCATTTAGTTAGCCGATCCACCTCCCGTCTGTATGCCGACTCGTTTCCATCCATGATTAGGTCGATAACCGTTGTGTCATCTGCAAATTTTATAATTTTTACTGACTGTTCTGCTGAGGTGCAGTCGTTTGTGTAGAGGGAGAAGAGCAGGGGGGAGAGGACACATCCTTGAGGGGCACCGGTGCTAATTGTGCATGTGTTTGAAATGAATGCGCCTGCTTTCACCGCCTGTTTCCTTTCAGTCAGGAAGTCAGTGATCCAGGAGCATGTAGGTTCTGGGACTCCTAGTGAATGGAGTTTTGGCTCCAGGATGTGAGGGATGATAGTGTTGAATGCCGAGCTTAAATCAACAAATAATATCCTTGCATAGGTGCCTGGACTGTCCAGGTGCTGTAGAATGTGGTGCAGCCCTAGGTTGACTGCATCCTCGACACTTCTGTTTGCTCGGTAGGCAAACTGCAGGGGGTTGAGGTGAGCATTTGTAACAACTCTCAGGTGGTTCAGCACCATACGTTCAAGCACTTTCATGACCACCGATGTTAGTGCAATCGGCCTGTAGTCATTGAGGTCTTTCGCAGTTGAGCTCTTGGGAACCGGGACGATAATTGAGCCTTTGAAGCAGGTGGGGACCTTGCACATTTCTAGTGAAGTGTTGAAAATCCTGGTAAAGATAGGGGCGAGCTGTGTTGCACAGGTCTTGAGGGCAGATGGGGACACTCCGTCTGGGCCTCCAGCTTTCCTAGGGTTTACCCTCTTGAACATTCCTTCTACCTCTGTTTGGTCCACCTGGAGAGTCTGGGGGTGGCAGTTTTGGAAGGAGGGTGGGCAAGCCGTTTTGCCCCGGTCAGGGGTAGGACTGATGCAGGTAGCTTCCTTCTCGAACCTGCAGTAGAAATCGTTCAGCTCGTTCACTAGTTTCTGGTGCATGGTGGAGGGGGTTCGAGAGATCTTGTAGTTGGTTATAGCTTGCATGCCTCTCCAAGCTGACGCGGGGTCGTTGGTTGACAGGTTGTTCGCCAGCTTGTCTGAGAATCTTTTTTTTGCCAGCTTGATTTCCCGTGTTAGGGAGTTCCTGGCCTGTTTGTACAGGACAATATCACCACTGCGATAGGCTTCTTCCTTTGCCCGACGGAGCTTCCTGAGTTGACCGCTGAACCATGGCTTGTTGTTGTTGAAGGTGTGTGCTGTTTTGATTGGCACGCACAGGTCCTCGCAGAAACTGATGTAGGCTGTCACTGTGTCGGTCAGATCGTCTAAGTTTGTAGCGGAGGATTCAAAGACTCCCCAGTCTGTGCATTCGACACAGGCCTGAAGCTTCATTTTTGCCTCGTTTGTCCAGCTTTTGACTGATCTGACCACTGGTTTAGCTGACCTTAGCTTCTGGGTGTAAGTTGGTAGAAGGTGGACTATGCAATGGTCAGAGAGGCCCAGAGCTGCCCGGGGGATAGCCCGGTAAGTAGACTTGATAGTGGTGTAGCAGTGGTCTAAGGTACGTCCTTCCCTGGTGTGGCATCTGACTTGCTGTCTGTACTTAGGGACAGGTTGGCACTGTTGAAGTCGCCCATCACTATAAGCAGTGCTTCCGGATGTTTGAGTTCTGTGTCTGTTATCCTGGTGGCCAGTTGGAGTTGGGCTTGCTTCACATTTCCTTGGGGAGGTATATACACCCCCACCAGGACTATTGAGGCAAATTCCCGGGGGGAGTAGAATGGGTTGCATTTAATGATGAGTGTCTCCAGTTGAGGGCTGCTTGATTTACTCAGAGTTTTTACGTCGGTGCACATTTATGAAGAAGCAGATACCTCCTCCCTTGGTTTTTCCGGTGAGCTCCTTGTCGCGGTCAGCCCTGAGGAGACTGTAGCCCGGCAGCATCACCGAGGAGTCGGCAGTGAGTTCATCTAGCCATGTCTCAGTAAAGCATAGGATAGATGAGCCAGCAGTGCCTGATCTTGCATCATTTATGAGCAGGGACAGCTCATCCATCTTGTTTACAAGGGATCGGGTGTTCGAGAGTAGGATAGCTGGGAGTGCAGATCTGTGACCTCTGCGTCTCCACTTAACTAGGGCCCCAGCACGGCGGCCCCTCTTGCGAGTCCTGAGCCTCACATATATTCCTGTCAGCCTAGCTGTTAGGTGGGGGGCCCCTCCAGGCCACCTGGCGGTGGTAGGGGCATGCGTACTAGACTTGTGTGAGTCCGCACATAATCTTGGAAGTGATTATTTTTAAATCGAAAAGACCAACATAAGAACACATTGTAGACTTAAATTCATGTATATTGCAAGGTTGGTGGTGCTCCCAGAACAAGTTTCAGGAAAACTCTAGTATAGGGGATTTTCCTCACATGAGAGTGTGAGGAAAGGAAAGACTGATTATGTCTTTTCCGGGGCACTCTTTAATTATTTGATAGGTATGATAGTGTTTTAATTTAAAAACTAACTTTTATTAGGTATACCTTAAAACGAATGGTATGAAAAAAATGAAAAAAAAAAAAAAAAAAAAAAAAAAAAATGAATAATGCATACACAATCAAAATTCATTAAAATATTCGATCAAAATTATGATCACACATTTTTAGTTATACAGAGGGTTATATGCATTTTCCTCTGGTTTCCCAGATTTTACCAGTTTGCGAAGATATTGCTGAAAAAATAGGAGGTCAGTAATCTGTACTGCCCTATTTTAATATTAGGGGTATTTACTGCTCCCTGTCCCAGCACTAGTTCTCCTGCTTTCCGTTCCAAAAATGGGAAACAGAAAGGTCTAAATGACATAAAATTTATATGCCTCAGCTCTGATTTTCAATCTAGACAGTTTATTTGAACTTTTGTTTCAACATTTAGTAACATTGTGAATCAGTGATCTGTGTGTTGACACTTAAGTAGATACTGTTGCAAACCACACTCAAAAGGATTATATTCCTATGGGAGGAATTGTGATCAGGTTTGTAAGGGAAAGTTCAGAAAAAAGTAATATTTGTATAAAAAGGTAGTGCAAGTCTCTCCCTTATGAACCTTTCTGCTTTTCAGTATCATGTGTTACCGTCAAATACTGAGTGAGAGTTAGTTCAATTTGTACCTATAGCACTGTAAGGATAGGTAACAGATATAAAGTAGTGTGAATCCTCTATATAGTTAAATATGTACTGCTCAGAGTGTCACTGTTACAATATATATGCAGAGCAGATGTTACACCCGGCTGTTTTAACTGAGAGTGTTCACACTGAACCTGCGTAGGCAGAGGAGTTCCACAAAGCTGCGTACCTCAAAAGTTAAAGGGTATCTGGGGTTGTTCAGACTGGTATCATTCTGCTATCTGTCATCTGCTTTTTAAGCATAGAATGACAGTTGAGAGATGAATGCCAGGTGTCACCCAGAAAGAATATACATAGGTTATGGTTTTCTGCTTTTCTGTCACCTGTAGCAACTGTTAATTCTGATGTTGGTGTACATTTGCAGAAAAGTTGAAGGTGACAGAATGAGAGAAACCATGAAAGTAAAGCAGAAAGTTAGTCTGTGTGATCACAATATAATATAGTGAGTATAGTTACAGAGTTTATTACTCCAATTGGTCAATGGGACTGTTCCCTGGTTCTAGTATTGCTGAGTAGTTTATAGGATACCTTTAAGATCAGTCATACACACTTTCAAATAGTGGCACTTAGTGTTAATACAATAATAATTAGATTGTGCGCTATATATTCACTGACCAATTTGCCACTACAGATGATTGGCAAAACGTCAGGATAGTGTCTGCGCCTCAGGTTAGGGCGTTTATTGCACTTAGTAATCTCTGTACAGTAATTATCGTGCAGATGTGGTTATTGCGTACTAACATATACTGATTAGAAATTGTGCATCATATGTTCCTGAAAGCAGATATTTTATATAGCAGACAGTCTCTGTATTACAGATTCAAAATTGCTGTTTTTAATTGCTAGATTGTATCTAGCTCAGCGCTCAGTACTCACTGGTCAATTTGCCTCTGTCGGCAACTAGTGAGTGTCAGAGCGATGTGCGTCCAATAAGTATGGACACAGTACAAGGTTATTTTACATGTATTACAACAACAATAGTGATTCCTGTTAACACTCTGCAATCGCGTTTGGCATAATTAGGGATTAAGCACTGATTACAACTCTGACCAATCTGTCTCCGCAGAAGTTTGGCGGATGTCAGAGAAATTTTCTAAGTCTAAATTGGTATTGTGATGCGCTGCTGGATACAGCGCCTGGCTGGGCGCTCTGTACTCACGGACCACGTTTACTTGATATACTGGAGCCGCGAGGAGAGAGTGCTGGGATTCAGCCGTGTCGTCCCTGGCTCACCCCGACAGTGAGTCTGTGAGCGTTTGGGACCGGAAGTGGTAGGGGCATGTCTGTTCCTACTGGAGGGAGCCAGCGGCCTGGCTGGGATTGGCTCAGTTCTGGCTATCTTCTCACGTGGGCACTGAGTCACACCACTTCCTTTTTGGGCCCCCATAAGTAGGCCCCCATATATATATATAGAAGGGGGTAAAGCAGCAGCACTCACTTGGATTTCAGAAATGAAGACTCAGGACTCTGAGCTAGGTCTACGTTTCGGATTTTACTCCGTTATCAAGACAAACCAAAAGAATACTGACATGAACAAAGTTTAAATACCGTGTGTGGATACCAGCTCCTCCTCTCCCTCCGGCACCAACCCGTCCATGTTAGCAACCACGCCGCTTCCGGGTTCCCATCAAGCGTCGACATTGCGCCATGACGTCATCGGGCTGCGTCCCGCACGTCACCTCGTATCCATGGGAACTGACTAAGCTAATGGCGGTAGTTGATTACACCAATGCAGAGCGGAGATCACATCCATTGATCTATCCATCTCTGCTCAGTGATTCCACCCGCTGTCAGTCTGTGTTGCTCACCTGTATCTAGGACTTTAATTGCCGCTTGCCGTACTGTCCATATGTCACGCCGATGGGAGCCCATGAGATTGGCATTCGGTTGCCAAGTAACCCACTGGGCGGTGTCTGGAATGGAAGAGGGGCGGTTAGCTGTGAGGCACAAAAATAATGTATCAACATAAAGTGCAAAAAAACAACAAGTACATGAACAACATATAAAGATAAGGCATAAATCAAGGTTAAGGACTATTCATGGTAAGAAATTAAAGAAATATATTAAGTGGCAATTGTTCGTTAAGTCCTTTAGGATTCATCGTCTCGAGCCTGAAGATCCAATAGGCTTCCGGCTTGAGAAGTTTGGTGGCCCTGTCTCCTCCTCTGGTATCCAGTGGAACATGATCAATGATCACGTATTTCAAATTTGCCAACGTGTGCTTGGCAGACACAAAGTGCCGGGCAACTGGCTGATCATCTTCTTTATTATTTAATGCAGTTTTGATTGCAGATCTGTGCGCTGCAATACGTTCCCGAAAGGTCCGTATTGTTTTCCCCACGTAGCATAAACCACAGGGGCATGTGATTAAATATACCACGTGGGTACTGGTACAAGTAACGGCATGTTTTATGGGAATCTGGTACCCTAATTGGGGATGAGGAAAGGATTTAGTATTCCTCATACCACTGCAAGTGGTGCATCCGACACATTTGGTGCAGCCCCCTGGTTTACGTCGGGTGTTAGGAGGCATTCTTAAATGTATATTCATGAGACATATACCAGGCAGCACTCCTTTTTTATAGCCATTACACATCCATTTAATGCAGGGACCAATTAATGGTCATCACAAACATATTGGTTTGTATCATAGTTCAACAATCATGGGGCACAATTATATTCATACATCCAGCAACAGGACTTGGCCTGATCAGATGCTCTATACTTGTAGTTGTTAGTAAATAGGCCACTTATTGCAGTCGGTGCACTATATTTTGTTAACATGGTCGTAATGTTGACATATCAATATATCCCAGGTGGTCCACAGGTGACGTTCCCGGACTTTCAGCTCCTGCAATGTACTACAGGTCCGACGGTGACTGTGTGGCTTCCAGTGGTAACTATGGCTGGCCTCTAATCCCTAACCTTCCCCTAGTCTGACCCTAATGCTCCCCTTCCCCTCCCATAGCCTGACCCTAATGTTCCTCTTCCCCCTCCCATAGCCTGACCCTAATGTTCCCCTTCCCCCTCCCATAGCCTAACCCTAATGCTCCCCTTCCCCTCCTGTAGCCTGACCCTAATGTTCCCCTTCCCCTCCAATAGCCTGACCCTAATGCTCCCCTTCTCCTCCCATAGCCTGACCCTAATGTTCCCCTTCCCCCCCCATAGCCTTTACCCTAATGCTCCCCTTCCCCTCCCATAGCCTGACCCTAATGCTCCCCATCCCCCTCCCATAGCCTGACCCTAATGCTCCCCTTCCCCTCCCATAGCCTGACCCTAATGCTCCCCATCCCCCTCACATAGCCTGACCCTAATGCTCCCCTTCCCCCTCCCGTAGCCTGACCCTAATGTTCCCCTGCCCCCCCCATAGCCTTTACCCTTATGCTCCCCTTCCCGTCCCATAGCCTGACCCTAATGCTCCCCATCCCCCTCCCATAGCCTGACCCTAATGCTCCCCTTCCCCTCCCATAGCCTGACCCTAATGCTCCCCATCCCCCTCCCATAGCCTGACCCTAATGCTCCACTTCCCCCTCCTGTAGCCTGACCCTAATGTTCCCCTTCCCCCTCCCATAGCCTGACCCTAATGCTCCCTTCCCCTCCCGTAGCCTGACCCTAATGCTCCCCTTCCTACTCCCGTAGACTGACCCTAATGTTCCTCTTCCCCTCCCGAAGCCTGACCCTAATGCTCCCCTTCCCCTCCTGTAGCCTGACCCTAATGCTCCCCTTCCCCTCCCGTAGCCTGACCCTAATGTTCCCCTTCCCCCTCACACAGCCTGACCCTAATGCTCCCCTTCCCCTCCCGTAGCCTGACCCTAATGCTCCCCTTCCCCCTCCTGTAGCCTGACCCTAATGCTCCCCTTCCCCTTCTGTAGCCTGACCCTAATGCTCCCCTTCCCCTCCCGTAGCCTGACCCTACTGCTCCCCTTCCCCTCCCGTAGCCTGACCCTAATGCTCCCCTTCCCCCTCCCATAGCCTGACCCTAATGCTCCCCTTCCCCCTCCCATAGCCTGACCCTAATGCTCCCCTTCCCTTCCCGTAGCCTGACCCTAATGCTCCCCTTCCCCTCACATAGACTGACCCTAATGTTCCTCTTCCCCTCCTTTAGCCTGACCCTAATGCTCCCCTTCCCCTCCCATAGCCTGACCCTAATGCTCCCCTTCCCCTCACACAGCCTGACCCTAATGCTCCCCTTCCCCTCCTGTAGCCTGACCCTAATGTTCCCCTTCCCCTCACACAGCCTGACCCTAATGCTCCCCTTCCCCTCCCGTAGCCTGACCCTAATTCTCCCCTTCCCCTCCCATAGCCTGACCCTAATGCTCCCCTTCCCCTCCCATAGCCTGACCCTAATGCTCCCCATCCCCCTCCCATAGCCTGACCCTAATGCTCCACTTCCCCCTCCTGTAGCCTGACCCTAATGTTCCCCTTCCCCCTCCCATAGCCTGACCCTAATGCTCCCTTCCCCTCCCGTAGCCTGACCCTAATGCTCCCCTTCCTACTCCCGTAGACTGACCCTAATGTTCCTCTTCCCCTCCCGAAGCCTGACCCTAATGCTCCCCTTCCCCTCCTGTAGCCTGACCCTAATGCTCCCCTTCCCCTCCCGTAGCCTGACCCTAATGTTCCCCTTCCCCCTCACACAGCCTGACCCTAATGCTCCCCTTCCCCTCCCGTAGCCTGACCCTAATGCTCCCCTTCCCCCTCCTGTAGCCTGACCCTAATGCTCCCCTTCCCCTTCTGTAGCCTGACCCTAATGCTCCCCTTTCCCTCCCGTAGCCTGACCCTACTGCTCCCCTTCCCCTCCCGTAGCCTGACCCTAATGCTCCCCTTCCCCCTCCCATAGCCTGACCCTAATGCTCCCCTTCCCCCTCCCATAGCCTGACCCTAATGCTCCCCTTCCCTTCCCGTAGCCTGACCCTAATGCTCCCCTTCCCCTCACATAGACTGACCCTAATGTTCCTCTTCCCCTCCTGTAGCCTGACCCTAATGCTCCCCTTCCCCTCCCATAGCCTGACCCAAATGCTCCCCTTCCCCTCACACAGCCTGACCCTAATGCTCCCCTTCCCCTCCTGTAGCCTGACCCTAATGTTCCCCTTCCCCTCACACAGCCTGACCCTAATGCTCCCCTTCCCCTCCCGTAGCCTGACCCTAATTCTCCCCTTCCCCTCCCATAGCCTGACCCTAATGCTCCCCTCCCCCTCACATAGCCTGACCCTATTGCTTCCCTTCCCCTTCCATAGGCTGACCCTAATGCTCCCCTCCCCCTCCCATTGCCTGACCCTATTGCTTCCCTTCCCCTTCCATAGCCTGACCCTATTGCTTCCCTTCCCCTTCCATAGCCTGATCCTAATGCTCCCCTTCCCCTCCAGTAACCTGACCCTAACTCTCCCCTTCCCCTCCCATAGCCTGACCCTAATGCTCCCCTCCCATAGCCTGACCCTATTGCTTCCCTTCCCCTTCCATAGCCTGACCCTATTGCTTCCCTTACCATATACTGACCTTACTGATTCCTTTCCCCTCCCATAACCTGACCCTAATGCTCCCCTTCCCCATCCCATAGCCTGACCCTAATGCTCCCCTTCCCCTCCCGTAGCCTGACCCTAATGTTCTCCTTCCCCTCCCATAACTTGACCCTAATGCTCCCCTTCCCCTCCTGTAGCCTGACCCTAATGTTCTCCTTCCCCTCCCATAACTTGACCCTAATGCTCCCCTTCCCCTCCCGTAGCCTGACCCTAATGTTCTCCTTCCCCTCCCATAACTTGACCCTAATGCTCCCCTTCCCCTCCCGTAGCCTGACCCTAATGTTCTCCTTCCCCTCCTATAGCCTGACCCTAATGCTCCCCTTCCCCTCCCGTAGCCTGACCCTAATGCTCCCCTTCCCCCCCCTCCTGTAGCCTGACCCTAATGCTCCCCTTCCCCTCCAGTAGCCTGACCCTATTGCTTCCCTTCCCCTTCCATAGCCTGACCCTAATTCTCCCCTTCCCCTTCCATAGCCTGACCCTAATGCTCCCCTCCCCCTCCCATTGCCTGACCCTATTGCTTCCCTTCCCCTTCCATAGCCTGACCCAATTGCTTCCCTTCCCCTTCCATAGCCTGATCTTAATGCTCCCCTTCCCCTCCAGTAACCTGACCCTAACTCTCCCCTTCCCCTCCCATAGCCTGACCCTAATGCTCCCCTCCCATAGCCTGACCCTATTGCTTCCCTTCCCCTTCCATAGCCTGACCCTATTGCTTCCCTTCCCATATACTGACCTTACTGATTCCTTTCCCCTCCCATAACCTGACCCTAATGCTCCCCTTCCCCATCCCATAGCCTGACCCTAATGCTCCCCTTCCCCTCCCGTAGCCTGACCCTAATGTTCTCCTTCCCCTCCCATAACTTGACCCTAATGCTCCCCTTCCCCTCCTGTAGCCTGACCCTAATGTTCTCCTTCCCCTCCCATAACTTGACCCTAATGCTTCCCTTCCCCTCCCGTAGCCTGACCCTAATGTTCTCCTTCCCCTCCCATAACTTGACCCTAATGCTCCCCTTCCCCATCTCATAGCCTGACCCTAATGCTCCCCTTCCCCTCCTATAGCCTGACCCTAATGCTCCCCTTCCCCTCCCGTAGCCTGACCCTAATGCTCCCCTTCCCCTCCCGTAGCCTGACCCTAATGCTCCCCTTCTCCTCCCGTAGCCTGACCCTAATGCTCCCCTTCCCCTCCTGTAGCCTGACCCTAATGCTCCCATTCCCCTCCCGTAGCCTGACCCTAATGCTCCCCTTCTCCTCCCGTAGCCTGACCCTAATGCTCCCCTTCCCCTCCTGTAGCCTGACCCTAATGTTCCCCTTCCCCCTCCCGTAACTTGACCCTAATGCTCCCCTTCCCCTCCCGTAGCCTGACCCTAATGTTCTCCTTCCCCTCCCATAACTTGACCCTAATGCTCCCCTTCCCCTCCCGTAGCCTGACCCTAATGTTCTCCTTCCCCTCCTATAGCCTGACCCTAATGCTCCCCTTTCCCTCCCGTAGCCTGACCCTAATGCTCCCCTTCCCCCCCCTCCTGTAGCCTGACCCTAATGCTCCCCTTCCCCTCCAGTAGCCTGACCCTATTGCTTCCCTTCCCCTTCCATAGCCTGACCCTAATTCTCCCCTTCCCCTCCCATAGCCTGACCCTAATGCTCCCCTCCCCCTCACATAGCCTGACCCTATTGCTTCCCTTCCCCTTCCATAGCCTGACCCTAATGCTCCCCTCCCCCTTCCATTGCCTGACCCTATTGCTTCCCTTCCCCTTCCATAGCCTGACCCAATTGCTTCCCTTCCCCTTCCATAGCCTGATCCTAATGCTCCCCTTCCCCTCCAGTAACCTGACCCTAACTCTCCCCTTCCCCTCCCATAGCCTGACCCTAATGCTCCCCTCCCATAGCCTGACCCTATTGCTTCCCTTCCCCTTCCATAGCCTGACCCTATTGCTTCCCTTCCCATATACTGACCTTACTGATTCCTTTCCCCTCCCATAACCTGACCCTAATGCTCCCCTTCCCCATCCCATAGCCTGACCCTAATGCTCCCCTTCCCCTCCCGTAGCCTGACCCTAATGTTCTCCTTCCCCTCCCATAACTTGACCCTAATGCTCCCCTTCCCCTCCTGTAGCCTGACCCTAATGTTCTCCTTCCCCTCCCATAACTTGACCCTAATGCTCCCCTTCCCCTCCCGTAGCCTGACCCTAATGTTCTCCTTCCCCTCCCATAACTTGACCCTAATGCTCCCCTTCCCCATCTCGTAGCCTGACCCTAATGCTCCCCTTCCCCTTCTATAGCCTGACCCTAATGCTCCCCTTCCCCTCCCGTAGCCTGACCCTAATGCTCCCCTTCCCCTCCCGTAGCCTGACCCTAATGCTCCCCTTCTCCTCCCGTAGCCTGACCCTAATGCTCCCCTTCCCCTCCTGTAGCCTGACCCTAATGCTCCCCTTCCCCTCCCGTAGCCTGACCCTAATGCTCCCCTTCTCCTCCCGTAGCCTGACCCTAATGCTCCCCTTCCCCTCCTGTAGCCTGACCCTAATGTTCCCCTTCCCCCTCCCATAGCCTGACCCTAATGCTCCCCATCCCCCTCCCGTAACTTGACCCTAATGCTCCCCTTCCCCCTCCCGTAGCCTGACCCTAATGCTCCCCATCCCCCTCCCGTAGCCTGACCCTAAGGCTCCCCTTCCCCCTCCCGTGGCCTGACCCTAATGCTCCCCTTCTCCTCCCGTAGCCTGACCCTAATGCTACGTTCCATGGTATATTTATATGTTATAAGCTTCATTATAAGGGAGACTATCCTGATTATACTCCCTTTGAGCTCATACAGAGTTAACACACATCTGGGTTTTTGATTAATTAGCCTACAGATCCAATCTGATTGGCAGAACTTTCTGTTAAATACTGGAGACCTATGGCCATTATTTTACTTCCTTCTGATGAAACCGCAACCTATGCAAAGTGGAGAAACGCATCAAGTTTAATAAATTTGCCTTCTACAAACATCTCCCGATATTACCAGCCCGTTATTGCTCACCGCTATTACAGCAGCACCCGGCGCTTCATTCCTCCCATCGGAGATTGGTAAACACGCCTCACCTCTCCATCACCTCCTGGAATCTGTAAGTCCACATGATAAGCACCTGTGTTTGCGGCTCGCTCCCTGCCGAATCATCTCAATGGCCAGCCGGCTTTTGCCGACCGCGTTAGCGGGTGTAGCTTGAGCCGCATCCCTGATACCATCATTGTGGGACTGTGGCAAGGAGACGGCTTCTCCTGTATTGAGGTATTGCCGGCATATGGGTTTACACCCCTCCTGGGGACACGCCTTTGGCTGAGGCATCAGACACCCCTCCTGGGGACACGCCTTCGGCTGAGGCATCGACCACCCCTCCTGGAGACGCCTTCGGCTGAGGCATCAGCCACCCCTCCTGGGGACACGCCATCAGCTGAGGCATTGCCCACCCCTCCTGGAGACACACCATCGGCTGAAGCATCGGCCACCCCTCCTGGGGACACGCCATCAGCTGAGGCATTGCCCACCCCTCCTGGGGACACGCCTTCAGCTGAGGCGCCGGCCACCCCTCCTGGGAACATGCCAGGACTTCAGATTCAGCTCACAGGTAGAACTATCAGGAGACTGCCACATACAGGCAAGGTACAGGACATCAGGCAAGGCTAAGAAGGCTATAACTGGCCCTGAAGCGCAGGGCAAACACAAGAGCAGGCTAATCCCACACAGAGACAGTCCGCTCAATCCTCAATATGTGCTGCAGCTGGGAATGGCATCCTTAGAACAGCCTGATACCACCCCATACCCTCGTATGACCCATTCCACCAGGTACAAGATGCTCCATTCCTGGACTTCCCTGGCAGTCCTGATGTGCGGCTGGTGGATATATAGGACTATTTGCCAACACATCCAACAAGAATAGAAAGTTCTACGGTTGTTATCAGTGAAAGCAGATAAATAACCAGGACAGAGAACACTGTAATCTCCCAGCAATGGGGCATTATGTAACACACCCATTGTCATTCCCTAATCACCAAGAACCATACACCTGGACAGCTGGAGACAGCCGTGGCCAGACTTATACACGTGCTAAGTCTGGGGGGTGCTACCCACAATTTAAAGTTAGACCAAAACACCCACGAAGAAAAAGAAGTTTCTTTCAGGGTGCACTAAGAATCGATTTTTTCATAAAATTTAACTTTTATTATATTCAGTGTGAAAAAGTCTCTTATTAAGAGGAGACCACGTAACCTTGTCTTAAAGTGAAATATTAAAAGATAGATAAGTGAAATAAAGAATGAAAAAATGTGTATAATAAACTTAAAAGAGAAAGAGAAAGAGGAATGTGTGTGCATCAGCTTATTTCACAGTTTTCGGCTTCAATTTGCCTTTATTATGAGTTGATTCTTGCTGCTGTTTTAATGTTTCAATTCAGTAGCAGCTACGTAACCACAGGGATTCTTAGGTATTTATTATTGCTTAAGGGCTTACACTGTTCCAATTGTTTGGTAGACAGAATTATTATTACTACATAAATGCCTTGCAATCCATTGCGGTGATAATCTATCCCTCTGCAAACAACGTTCATCTGCCCAGTGGCAGGTTGTTAGATATTATATATTATGTTCATACACCGTGCCTTTGTCAATTATTTTCTTTGGACAGATTTAAAAGCGTTCCGGTGTCCACATTATCCCACCTACAGTATTATAGGTGCTAATCCTCCATTATCTATCTGTAAATACTACATGAAGATTAGCGTTTGCCTGCGCTATATGATATTAGGGGAAACCCTTATATGTGTCCTGTTATTAAGAGGGTGCGTTTTTTTTACACAAGTTCCGTATGCTGCGTATATCTCGTACCGGAAATTGAGCGATTTATCCGCCGGATGGAGTGCAGTGAAAACTACAGGTGATTACAAGTTGGACCTCTCCTCTTTATCAAAGCTACTTGTGTCCTACAACCTCTATCTATTCAAACAGGATTTGTTACCCAAAAAATAAGCGATATTATCGCTGGGATTATGATCGCTGGGATTATGATGGCTGGGATTATGATGGCTGGGATTATGATGGCTGGGATTATGATGGCTGGGATTATGATGGCTGGGATTATGATGGCTGGGATTATGAGGCTGGGATTATGATGGCTGGGATTATGATGGCTGGGATTATGAGGCTGTTTCTTAACATTCATCAGCTTTATAACAGTTGTAAACTTTACAGGGCCAATTAATGAGGGTCTGGGAATAAGTGTTATAATATCCCTCTAATGCCAATCACCCTGTTATTATACCGTTAATAAGCGGTTCACCGCCGGGTAGCGCAGTAAATGATAATGCTCCTTCAGGTAGTGTTAGCACACACAGTTGTCTATATACTTATTTATCTATTATAGGTGTAATACCTAATTTTGTATAGGTGGGTTTTCATCCACCACCGTACTGGGCCTGCTGGCGGGGCTGCTTTGCACTCGGCAGTGGTAACACGAGTAGCGCACAGCTATATCCCTCAGACCACCCGCAGATATCTAGGGGTCCGTGTATTAATATACACGTGCCCTCTTTCACTGCCGGGCTGCGAGGTTCGCTTAGTCTGTGAGGTGATATTCTGTCATGTGACGCTGTCAGCGTGTTTGTATATCCCGGGTCACACAATAAGCATGTCCCCGGCTCTTGCTGCTCCCTCGTGCTTCTCCTATATACACATCACAGGTTGTCACTAGTATGCACCTATATGGCATGTACAACATATACAATAACTCTGGCGTTGTTTGCTAATACAACCCCTATGTGGTTCAACTAGGCAGACTAAGCACACACATATAGCATCCTCTCTGACTGCCCACGACCGTTTCACTTGCGCTTTCTCAAGGCATCATGTGGCATCATATGGGGTGACGTGCACCTATACACGGGGCCTATGTGGGGTGACGTGCACCTGTACATGGGGCCTATGTGGGGTGACGCGCACCTGTACACGGGGCCTATGTGGGGTGACGCGCACCTGTACACAGGGCCTATGTGGGGTGACGTGCACCTGTACACGGGGCCTATGTGGGGTGACGCGCACCTGTACACAGGGCCTATGTGGGGTTATGTGCAACTGTACACAGGGCCTATGTGGGGTGACGTGCACCCCACATAGTCTATGGGGGGGAGGTAATTATGATGTTACAGTGTAATGTGGGCTAGGTGACATGAGGGAGATTGCTAGACTAATGAGGGAGAGAGGGAGATTGCTGCTATGTCAGGGAGTCTCCTGCAGAATGCAGGAGGGAAGGTAACTATGATGTAACAGTGTAATGTGTGCTAGGTGACATGAGGGAGATTGCTAGACTAGTGATGGAGAGAGGGAGATTGCTGCTATGTCAGGGAGTCTCCTGCAGAATGCAGGAGGGGAGGTAACTATGATATAACAGTGTAATGTGGGCTAGGTGACATGAGGGAGATTGCTAGACTAGTGAGGGAGAGAGGGAGATTGCTGCTATGTCAGGGAGTATCCTGCAGAATGCAGGAGGGGAGGTAACTATGATGTAACAGTGTAATGTGGGCTAGGTGACATGAGGGAGATTGCTAGACTAATGAGGGAGAGAGGGAGATTGCTGCTATGTCAGGGAGTCTCCTGCAGAATGCAGGAGGGGAGGTAACTATGATGTAACAGTGTAATGTGGGCTAGGTGACATGAGGGAGATTGCTAGACTAATGAGGGAGAGAGGGAGATTGTTGCTATGTCAGGGAGTCTCCTGCAGAATGCAGGAGGGGAGGTAACTATGATGTAACAGTGTAATGTGTGCTAGGTGACATGAGGGAGATTGCTAGACTAGTGAGGGAGAGAGGGAGATTGCTGCTATGTCAGGGAGTCTCCTGCAGAATGCATGAGGGGAGGTAACTATGATGTAACAGTGTAATGTGGGCTAGGTGACATGAGGGAGATTGCTAGACTAATGAGGGAGAGAGGGAGATTGTTGCTATGTCAGGGAGTCTCCTGCAGAATGCAGGAGGGGAGGTAACTATGGCTCAGGATGGTCAGTACTCCTTGCCCCCCCCCTCCCCCTTCTGGTGGCGTGGCCGCCTCTGTCCCCAGGGCCGGCGCTACCCACTCAGCAGCTCCTGCAAAGCAGGGAGGCGCCATGCTGAAAAGGCGCTGTCTCCCTCCCTGCTCTGCTAAAGCTGCCTCAGCCCTCACTGTAAAACAGGTGTTGCCAAGCAACAGTAATGGGCGCTGGTATGGGGTGCGTGTGCGAAGCAGCTACTTATAGGGGTGAGCAATCCCTTACACGATACATATAAAAAACAGAAAAAAAGTAGCGCTAATAACACCAATGAACATTCATATGAAATTTAATGACAGAAATTAAAAACAAATTGATAATAAAACCACAGGATCCGTTCCTATATATGCCACCACAAGATGGATAAGTTCCAATAGTATCCAAAGGATGATAAGATGGGCACCAGTTGGTGGTGTGCTGGTAATAGATGTATAGTTACCACAGTTGTCACACTTGGGTCACCAGGAGGAATTGTTCCAATCGGAGTGCATGTCAGCACTAACTCTCCAAAACAGGTGAAGGTGCCAAACGTCCAATGGAGGAAATGTGCAAAGAAGCGCAATAATGGCGCAAGTGGTGGCTGGTCCAGATCAAGTGAAATAAAAAGTGCTGGGTGCAATGTCCAGGGCTCCTGACGCGTTTCCCTGCAACTAGGTGCAGCTTTGTCAAAGGAATAGCCAAGTAGCTGGGAGGATGGTTTATATACCTGTCCCTTCTCCTCGTCAGAGAGCAGCTCTCTGACGAGGAGAAGGGACAGGTATATAAACCATCCTCCCAGGTACTTGGCTATTCCTTTGACAAAGCTGCACCTAGTTGCAGGGAAACGCGTCAGGAGCCCTGGACATTGCACCCAGCACTTTTTATTTCACTTGATCTGGACCAGCCACCACTTGCGCCATTATTGCGCTTCTTTGCACATTTCCTCCATTGGACGTTTGGCACCTTCACCTGTTTTGGAGAGTTAGTGCTGACATGCACTCCGATTGGAACAATTCCTCCTGGTGACCCAAGTGTGACAACTGTGGTAACTATACATCTATTACCAGCACACCACCAACTGGTGCCCATCTTATCATCCTTTGGATACTATTGGAACTTATCCATCTTGTGGTGGCATATATAGGAACGGATCCTGTGGTTTTATTATCAATTTGTTTTTAATTTCTGTCATTAAATTTCATATGAATGTTCATTGGTGTTATTAGCGCTACTTTTTTCAGCCCTCACTGTCACTGCCTCCTGCACGCCGCCCGTAGCACCTGTCTAACAGCGGGCGGCAGTATGGAGAGGCTGAGCATCTCCCTGCACCGCGCACACACTGTGCTCCTCCTGCAACCTGCCCCCTCTTCCTCAGGGACACTTGCACTGAGGCATGTAGCGCTGTCTATGAATGCCTGGATGACATGTCATGTCCGGATCCGCCCCCTACCCATTGCTCCCTGCGCCTGTCAGCTGTCAATTAAATGACGAACAGGCAGCAGCGCCCCTCCCCTTCCTTCCCTCTTCTCAGTGTGCCCTTTCCCCCTCAGTCATGAGTGCTGCACATACTTTTTGTACTGCTTTCGGATCGCATCGCACACACATTGCATGCATGCTGTGCGATGCGATGTGATCTAGCCCATAAAGTATGCGATTCTCGCAGCGTGTATGGGTACCTTTAGTGCCTCCAACATTTTGTGGACATAGCAATTAGATGGTGTATGCATACATGTACATGCACCCGAGATCCTCCATAGGATCGCATGTTGCATACGCTCCCACAATCGGGCTGCAGCTTGTTGCAATGGCAATGTGAAAGGGCGCAAAATGTATGGTTTGCAGGAGGGCGCCGGACACCCTAGCACCGGCCCTGTCTGTCCCCCTGTGCTAACACTTGTCTGGTGTCCCCCAGGGCTGGATTTAGGGGGGGCACAGTACCCCTGGCCCCCTGCTATCTAGGGCCCCCTGCTATATAGGGCCCCCCTGTGGTAACACGTCTGGCGTCCCTCAGCAGATAGACAACATACACAATAGATCTTTGCTGCACTTTGTTCCCATGTTTGTCCATCATCCATAGTGTGGCTGTAGGAGCTGCCATGTGCATTTCTGGTGCCACAAATATTGGGGGTGATTCAGTAGTGTTCAGAACGGGGCAGATTTGGCCCCGTTGTGGTAGTAGGGGGTCTACGCATGTGCTCGCAGGTTTTTCACACTCGCCGAGCCGGTTACTCCAGGGGTCGGGCAAGGGAGCGCCCAGCGGTATATGTGCGTCCCCATGAAAATGCTGCAACGCAGGCGGGCCGATGCCTGACGGGGCGGTCGGATGCTGTCACATGACGTCAGTGCCCTTCCCCTCATCGGCTGCCTCCAATGGAAATAAAACTCTATTCCGAAGGCCGCTCGCTAAACAGTGAACGACCGCTGCTTAGCGAGCAGTAAAGAATCACCCCATCTCTGTACAGCACCGCAGAATATGTGTGCGCTATGTAAGGAACTGTTAATAAATAAATTGTCTTTCTGTGATTGAGACAATACAACACCGCCACCTAGTGGTCCATGTGTGTGTTGCACTCTGTAAAGGTGCCCTCCTGTCTGCCGGGTTATGGTACAGAACCGTCGGCCCTCCAGCTGTTGGGATACAGTCATTGGGTTATCAGTATGATGTCGACAAGCATTAGGTCGACATGACTTAAGGTCGACATGCAGGAAGGCCGACATGGGTTAAGTCGACAGGGACATTAGGTCGACATTTTTTACTGGCTTTTTACTGTTTTTTCAGACAAAATGTGGCGTCAGGTGGTATTTCACGCCCCCTACCATCCACTAGGGCGTGGCGGCAGAATAAAACAGTGTGCCGAGTGTAGCGAGGCACCGTGCCCGAAGCATGGCCAGTTTTTAGTGTACATGACGACACGGACAGCGTATGAGTGTACTGCAACTGATCGCATGGCGCGCTGCGCACACTGTTATATTCTCCCTCTGTGCCCACAAGGACAGCGCATGGCGCGCTGCGCACACTGTTATATTCTCCCTCTGTGCCCACAAGGACAGCGCATGGCGCGCTGCGCACACTGTTATATTCTCCCTTTGTGCCCACAAGGACAGCGCATGGCGCGCTGCGCACACTGTTACGTTCTCCCTCTGTGCCCACAAGGACAGCGCATGGCGCGCTGCGCACACTGTTATATTCTCCCTCTGTGCCCGCACGGACAGCGCATGGCGCGCTCCGCACACTGTTATGTTCTCCCTCTGTGCCCACACTGACAGCGCATGGCGCGCTCCGCACACTGTTATGTTCTCCCTCAGTGCCCACACGGACAGCGCATGGCGTGCTCCGCACACTGTTATATTCTCCCTCTGTGCCCACACGGACAGCGCATGGCGCGCTCCGCACACTGTTATATTCTCCCTCTGTGCCCACACGGACAGCGCATGGCGCGCTCCGCACACTGTTATGTTCTCCCTCAGTGCCCACACGGACAGCGCATGGCGCGCTGCGCACACTGTTATATTCTCACTGTTGAAGTGCACCTGTACACGGGGCCTATGTGGGGTGACGCGCACCTGTACACGGGGCCTATGTGGGTGATGCGCACCTGTACACTGGGCCTATGTGGGTGACGTGCACCTGTACACGGGGCCTATGTGAGGTGACGTGCACCTGTACAGGGGGCCTATGTGGGGTGACGTGCACCTGTACACGGGGCCTATGTGGGTGACCTGCACCTGTACACGGGTCCTATGTGGGGTGACGTGCACCTGTACAAGGGACCTACTGTATGTGAGGTGACGTGCACCTGTACACGGGGCCTATGTGGGGTGACGCGCACCTGTACACGGGGCCTATGTGGGTGATGCGCACCTGTACACGGGACCTATTTGGGGTGATGTGCACTGTACACGGGGCCTATGTGGTGTGACGTGACCCTGTACACGGGGCCTATGTGGGGTGACGTGCACCTGTACATGGGGCCTATGTGGGGTGACATGCACCTGTACACGGGACCTATGTGGGTGATGCGCACCTGTACACGGGACCTATTTGGGGTGACGTGCACTGTACACGGGGCCTATGTGGTGTGACGTGACCCTGTACACGGGGCCTATGTGGGGTGACGTGCACCTGTACACGGGGCCTATGTGGGGTGACGTGCACCTGTACACAGGGCCTATGTGGGGGTGATGTGCACCTGTACACGGGGCCTATGTGGGGTGACGCGCTCCTGTACACGGGGCCTATGTGGGGTGACGCGCTCCTGTACACGGGGCCTATGTGGGGTGACGCGCACCTGTACAAGGGTCCTATGCAGGACCGGATTAACAATGGGCCTGATGAAGCTATAGCTTCAGGCCCACTGTCAAAATAGGCCCATTTTGTAGCTGAGGGCCAGGGCTTTCCAAAGAGCCCAGCCCTGCATCGCTAGCCCCACGGGAACTGGAGATACCGCCAGGCAAACCTGGAACAGTTTCCCCATAGGATAACATGGGACCCGCTAATTCCGACCTCCACCCGGTTCCAACGGCTGCCAGTTCCCCCTCCCGCATCACAGAAGCTCCAGGTTGATCTCAGTCAAACCCAAATCGCTGGGCCTTCAATCTGATACCTGGTCCATATGGGTTTATTGGTTCTAGAGATATTGCGGGTAAAGTGATTTTTTTTCATTTCTGAAATGTAATTTCATGGCTGTTCATGTTGTTTGAGGACAGATTTCTCTGGAACCAAACAGCCCAGATTCACGGGACCAAAATCATTCGAAGCCAACATGTAAATGGGTCAGTTGGTTCCGAAGATATAGCTGGTTGTTTAATGGGGGGCGGGGTGGTTTTCTCTCCCCCTCAAACCAGAAAATGCAGGGACTAGGCTGGTGTAAAAGGGGCCAGTCCAGGAATGTCCCTGCATGATCCTGGAACCATATTCCTGGGTAAGTCCCTGCATTTTCTGGTGTGAAAGGGGTATTATTTCAAATAGCCGGGACATGCAGTCCTCTGAATACAGACGGGGAGCCCCCTGCTCTCTGCCCGGCTGTCATTTCTGCCCGGCGGCGGCTGTCCACCAGTTACCACGAGCATGTATTCCCCCTTGGTAATGAGCATGTAATCCCACATGGCAACGAGCATGGAACCCCTGGCAATGAGCATGGAACCCCTGGCAATGAGCATGGAACCCCTGGCAATGAACATGTAGGTAAGCAACATGTAGCATACTTTTTTTATAGGCATTATGGTGTTTGGCATAATATGTGATGGAGATTATGGTGCGTGGCTTATTATGTAATGGGCATTATGGTGTACATTTTTAATGCGCGCATTTGGCGCGCAATGCCCCTATTTATGGAGCATATTGTGGATTATTGCTCAATCTGTTTGGTATACTGCAGGCATGTCCAAACTATGGCTATACTTGCCTCTTACACATTATGCCACATGGAATGAGCCAAAATTCACACTATGGCACATGGATTAAGGCAAAATTCACATTATGCCACATGGAATGAGCCAAAATACACACTATTCCAGGCATGTCCAAACAGTGGCCCTCCAGCTGTTGTGAAACTACAGGTCCCATCATGCATTGCCACAGTTTTGCTATTAGGGAATGCTAAAACTTTGTCAAGGCATTCTGGGATGTGTAGTTTCACAACAGCTGGAGGGCCACTGTTTGGACATGCCTGGAATAGTGTGTATTTTGGCTCAATCCATGTGGCAAAAATGTGAATTTTGCCTTAATCCATGTGCCATAGTGTGAATTTTGGCTCATTCCATGTGGCATAATGTGTAAGAGGCAAGTACAGTATAAGGGGATACTAATGTGTTGCATGATTTGTATAAGGGGTATATGGTGTGGTAAACTTAGGTGACTACATAAAAGGTGCTGAAATGTTGTCTACCAAATTCTGTCTTTCAGTATTTTTTTATGACTGGAGTGCCGCCTCACCCCACAAGTATCTTAGGACATCAGTGTCATGTGGGTGCACCTTTGGAGTGCACCCGCCAATATATCTCCCTGCATTTTTCTTATGCCAGCCCCCTGCCTTTTCCAGGCATATACTTAGTTGAAAGTCTTTACACAAATACAGACACACCCATGAGCAGACCACCCAACCAGAACACTGGTCACTCCCCCCACATTATTGGGTGCTGGCCACAACCCCTGTTATTGCGCATAATAGGCCCTTGATAATTTTCAGCTCCAGGCCCATTTAGACCTTAATCTTACTCTGATAGAGTCTGTGCATATACACAGTACATGGGCTATATAGACTATGCATATATACAGTACATGGTCTATAGAGACTGTGCATATATACATGGTCTATAGAGACTGTGCATATATACAGTACATGGTCTATAGAGACTGTGCATATATACAGTACATGGTCTATATAGACTGTGCATATATACATTTCATGGTCTATATAGACTGTGCATATATACAGTACATGGTCTATAGAGACTGTGCATATATACAGTACATGGTCTATAGAGACTGTGCATATATACAGTACATGGTATATATAGACTATGCATATATACAGTACATGGGCTATAGAGACTGTGCATATATACAGTACATGGTCTATAGAGACTGTGCATATATACAGTACATGGTCTATATAGACTGTGCATATATACATTTCATGGTCTACTGTATATAGACTGTGCATATATACAGTACATGGTCTATAGAGACTGTGCATATATACAGTACATGGTCTATAGAGACTATGCATATATACAGTACATGGTCTATATAGACTATGCATATATACAGTACATGGTCTATAGAGACTGTGCATATATACAGTACATGGTCTATATAGACTGTGCATATATACATTTCATGGTCTATGTAGACTGTGCATATATACAGTACATGGTCTATATAGACTATGCATATATACAGTACATGGTCTATAGAGACTGTGCATATATACATTACATGGTCTATAGAGACTGGGCATATATACATTACATGGGCTATAGCATATATACACTATGCACATTGAAGGAAGCACATTGCCAGGCAGACTTCCCCGATGGACACGCACTTACATTGAGGCAGTAATACTGGGGCCCTGCCTGTATGATGTCATGGACAGTGGACCCTTCACCCCCCACCGCACCCCTCTTATTCTTGGTTGCTTTCTTGATCAAGCTTCCATCAGTTTTATTTGTGGGTGGAATGTGTTCCGTCTCCACCCGCCACCTTCCCCAGCCCGGGGAGCGGTCGCCAGCCAATGAGAACTCACGTACTAGAAGGCGTGGTTAGTGATTGGTTGCCGACCTCCTTTTGGTTTAGGTGCTGGCACCATATTCGCACGGGTTAGCGGAGGCCTCTTATTATTATTATCATAATTTTATTTATAAGGTGCCACAAGTGTTTCGCAGCGCCGTACAAAGGAACAGTACAGGGAGACAAAACAGCATTACATGGAATAAATAAAAAAAGACTATAGAGACTGTGCATATATACAGTACATGGTCTATATAGACTGTGCATATATACAGTACATGGTCTATAGAGACTGTGCATATATACAGTACATGGTCTATAGAGACTGTGCATATATACAGTACATGGGCTATAGAGACTGTGCATATATACAGTACATTGTCTATATAGACTGTGCATATATACATTTCATGGTCTATATAGACTGTGCATATATACAGTACATGGTCTATAGAGACTGTGCATATATACAGTACATGGTCTATAGAGACTGTGCATATATACAGTACATGGTCTATATATATCAATGTACTACTAGAGGCTTGAGGCCAATGATGGAGATGAGTATGCGGACGAAGATGGTCACTGAGTGTTTGAGTATAGAGAGCTGTGAGTGACATGTGAGGAGAAGAGGGCTGTGACAACAGGAGGTGGAAAGTGCTGACGTTGGCAGCAGCTGTGGTGGAGGTTGGGGCAGACATATATGTTAGTGAGACTATTGGGGGTACTGTGTAGAGGTAGAGGGGAAACATGGAGGGAGGGGAAACATGGAGGGAGGGAAAACATGGAGAGAGGGGAAACATGGAGAGAGAGAGGGGAAACATGGAGAGAGAGAGGGGAAACATGGAGAGAGAGAGGGGAAACATGGAGAGAGGTGGGGCATGGGGAGAGAGGGGAAACATGGAGAGAGAGGGGAAACATGGATAGGCGGGGCATGGAGAGAGAGGGGAAACATGGAGAAAGAGAGGGGAAACATGGAGAGAGACAGGGGAAACATGGAGAGAGAGAGGGGAAACATGGAGAGAGAAAGGGGAAACATGGAGAGAGGTGGGGCATGGGGAGAGAGGGGAAACATGGATAGGCGGGGCATGGAGAGAGAGGGGAAACATGGAGAGAGGTGGGGCATGGGGAGAGAGGGGAAACATGGAGAGAGACGGGGCATGGGGAGAGAGCGGAAACATGGAGAGAGACGGGGCATGGGGAGAGAGGGGAAACATGGAGGGAGAGAGGGGAAACATGGAGGGAGAGAGGGGAAACATGGAGGGAGAGTGGGGAAACATGGAGGGAGAGAGCCGAAACATGGAGAGAGAGGGGAAACATGGAGAGAGAGGGGAAACATGGAGAGAGAGGGAAAACATGGAGAGAGAGGAGAAACATGAATAGGTGGGGCACGGAGAGAGAGGGGAAACATGGAGAGAGGTGGGGCATGGGGAGAGAGGGGAAACATGGAGAGAGACGGGGCATGGGGAGAGATCGGAAACATGGAGAGAGAGAGGGGAAACATGGAAAGAGAGAGGGGAAACATGGAGAGAGAGAGGGGAAACATGGAGAGAGAGAGGGGAAACATGGAGAGAGAGAGGGGAAACATGAAGAGAGAGAGGGGAAACATGGAGAGAGGCAGAGCATGGGGAGAGAGCGGAAACATGGAGAGAGAGAGGGGAAACATGGAGAGAGGCAGAGCATGGGGAGAGAGGGGAAACATGGAGATAGAGGGGAAACATGGAGAGAAGCGGGGCATGGGGAGAGAGGGGAAACATGGAGAGAGAGAGGGGAAACATAGACAGAGAGGGGAAACATGGAGAGAGGCGGGACATGAGGAGCGAGGGGGAACATGGAGATAGAGGGGAAACATGGAGAGAAGCGGGGCATGGGGAGAGAGGGGAAACATGGAGAGAGAGGGGAAACATGGAGAGAGAGAGGGGAAACATGGAGAGAGGCGGAGCATGGGGAGAGAGGGGAAACCTGGAGAGAGGCAGAGCATGGGGAGAGAGGGGAAACCTGGAGAGAGGCAGAGCATGGGGAGAGAGGGGAAACCTGGAGAGAGGCGGGGCATGGATTGAGAGGGGAAACGTGGAAAGAGGCGGGGCATGGGGAGAGGGGAAACATGGAGAGAGGCAGGACCTGGGGAGTAAGAGGGACATGAGAAGAGAGGGAAAACATGGAGAGGGGGGACATGGGGAGAGAGGGGAAACATGGAGAGACCAGGGGTTAAAGAGAGGGGGAATGGGGTGGAATTGAGTTCCACCACCTCTAATGGTAGGGAGAACTGAGTTCCTCCTCTACCACAGCCCTGAAAAGTAATTCCAACAGAAAAGCCTGTCCCCGTTCTTCTGGCACAGTGTATGTTATGTCGTTCCATCACCGCCATTGAAGGGAAGAAGAGCCACTAAGTGGAACAGACTCTGTGCATGCTGAAGACAGGGTGAGAGGGGGCTGGAGGGAAACAGAGGTGGGAAAGCTGCTGGAGGGACACAGGGCATGGAGCTTCTGAGGGACATGCACAGAGAGCAGCTGGAGTGATAGAGATAGATGTGTATAAGCAGCACAACTGTGCACATTATGTGTATAAGGGGCAATACTGTGTGACTTAATATGAATCAGGGGCACTACATGTGGTTTAATGTGTATATGATTGTGCTACTGTGTGTTGTAATTTTAATAGGAGTTACTATTGTGTGACCACACCCCTTCCTTATGGGACCATTATAACTTTATTGGAGGTAGGGCACAAATTCCCTGGAACTGGTCTAGTTTTTGGGTGGCGGTGTTAGGTGAAAGGAGTTCCACCACCTCTCCAGGTCCACTGGGGAAACATGGAGAGAGAGGGGACATGGTGAGAGAGGGGACATGGAGAGAGAGGGGACATGGAGAGAGAGGGGACATGAGCCGATGGATCGATGCTGAGGGGGAGTGCGTCCAGGTACACGGAAACCCCCCTAAGTGTGCATATCACAGCAGCACTGTAGGCAGTGTGTATGTGGGAGTGGGCAGGGGTGCTGCACAGGTCAATTGCGCCATTGCCTGTTATATAGTTTGACAGGCGCCGAGGTGGCCGGAGGCAGCGGCAGCACCAATCCCAGGAGTTTGGGTGTGGGCCAGCGGCCCAGCTGCCCACCACTGGCACACACCTAGTTACAGCGCTGGGGCACTGGGGGTATATGGCGGTGGAGGTAGATGACACCACTGTAAGGTCCGGGAGTAATACGTCAACGATTGTATTGTGCCGACTTGTTTCCTATGTGTCATCGGGGGAGATGGGAGTTCTATGTAAGATGGGGTGTTGCCCATATCAACCAATGGGTTGACAGTAAATAAGGGTATAATATTGATCATCGGTTGAAGAAACCTTGGGAACGATATTGAGGTGACACAATACATAACTTGTGATTTATATAATGACAGAAAATATGAAACAATAAAAAGAGAAAACTGAAGAAGAAAATGTGAGTGTGGTTTCCTGTAGACGTACGTTCTGGTACAAGAGGCTTCATGAACCAATCGGGCGTCTACAATGAGCGATGTCTCAAACACCAGGACATATGTATTATGGGCCGCATTTGCCGGAGATTGCTCATATTGTTAAAGCAGCTTTGCCTAGTAAATGATTGCCGCTTTAATAATATTGGCAGTCAAGCTTGGACCCTATTACATTTCTCCACACAGGGAAGGGGTAGGAGGCCATGCTGCCCTGCATTCCAAATTTCAGAGACGGGGGGTGAAGGGAATGAAGCAGATGAAACCAGAGAAGTGCGCTAGACCATTTGTTGTCCAGTTTTGGTTTTATGTAAACATATTATCAACATTATTACCATTAATTTCCAGTCCTCTCCAGTATATTTTGACCAGTTCTCAGCTCACAATAGTATTTTCATGTTTCCACCAATATTGGCCAAAGGCTGCAGCGAGCTGGCTGGTTACCGAGCAACAGAGCAGTGGCGCAAACATGCGGCAGTTTATAGCACATATATGAAACATTGCCCCACCGCAGCGGTAGAAATGAAAGCGGTGCAAGAGGGAACTTTCCTTGGGTTCTCCCACCCATTCATATGTTTGGTATTACTAACATGTACAGTTTAACAAACCAAGCACTTCAGTGACATGGACTGTTACTTTTGTTGCTGAAGTGTTTGGTTTGTTTGAGCCCAATTCAAGCATTTGAAATTGATGCCAATCGAAGTTCGTGGACTGGTAGCCAATCAGGGGCTACCACAGGGACAGTGGTCGAAGTCATTGAAACAAAGTAATGAGCATCTGCTTTGGGTGTGTATATATTAATGCAGTTGTTCTCAAGGCACACCAACAGTTCAGAATTTAGGGATATCCATGCTTGTGCACAGATGGTATAATTAAACTGACTAAAGTAGTAATTAAGTCACCTGTGCCTAAGCAAGGCTATCTTAAAACCTGGAATGATGGAGGACTGAAAATGGTAACTACTGGATGGAAGTATATATAATATATACCCGTGATGGCAAATACTGTGTATATTAAGGAGTGAGGGTGGTAGTCAGCTGTGAAGTTTACATACTGATAATACAGAAAATCAACTCATCAATAAATCTATGCTTTTATTATATTCTGTTTTCCTGACTGCCGCTATTATTGCTGCAGATGACTTTAGCTTGTTGCACACTGTACTATTCACTGCGTATGAGGCCTTCCCTTTGCGCTAAACAGTTATAATATGTTAGAAGCAGCAGCCATTTTGTTAGGCATGACTTGCATAATAATATTATTAAAATGGCTGATCATTCAGAACAGAGCTGTAAAATTGATTTCTTATAGAATATTGTTTTTGGTTTTAGAAGCTTAAGAATGTGATGTTGACAGTATAATGTAGCAAGGACAGGAAGCTAGTCTCCGCAAACTGAATAAGATGGGAACAAGGCCACACATGCGTAGACCCACAAGGCCACTGAAGTTGGGTGTTGGGTTAATTATGACATCATGATTGAAAGCAGAGCTTTCCAATAAGACTCAATGCTTATGAGTAATTAATTAATTAATGTGATAAAGGTTTAAATATCAGAGTTATAGAGGGAGGAGGAAGGCAGTTGAGGAAGAACACGCAAGCACGGGGGGGCTGGAGGTAACTATGAAGGAGGTTTAATCATGGCTGATCACTGTCCTTGAAAGGTGTCCATTTTGAATTGATTTAGAATTACTGTTTAAGTATTAGCTAATCAATTTTATGTTTCTTGTGTTAGTCTGCATTTGCAAATACCTGTAATGAAGCTATTCTTTAAGTAAAGCATTGCCATACATTTTATAACAAGGTTGTGTGGGTGTGCAATCATTTCAGCGTTGCCGTTATATTTAAAGGTAATAAAGTAAATAAATTTGGTTTGGGTTATTTATCATATCTAATCTTATCAGATAAATATCTGGTTTATCAGTTGGAGGCCCCAGCGAGATTCAATGATGTTGGTTTTCACATTTTATCAGTTGAGAAAATCAAAGTTTGAAAGGAAAAAAAATTAGCTATTTAAAAAAAAAAAAAAAAAATAAAAAAAAAAAATGTGTAGAAAAAATTGTAAAGTCGGTGCATTTTTGTACCCTTATCTTTCTCAACATCTGTTAAGGTGTGGTAATCCATATTACTTGAAACAAATCTCTGCGTTATCAGTTATTCGCTCTTTAATTATAAAACAAATAGATCGTAATTTAAGGCATGGAAAGACAATGCTGCATTTTGCAGACTGTCAGCTTGCTAAACCCCCCCCCGCATCGCCCATTTCTTCTCTGTGTCAGAGAATAGATAAGGAGAGCAGCGAGAAACTTGGCAAGAAGTTGTAAACAACCTTGCTTGTTTCTTTAGTTTATTTGCAAAGCATGCAGACTATAGCAAGCATGTTAATATAAAGGTTATGCTAGCAATAATTTTCTACTTTTTAAAAAAAAAAATATTCTTTAAATGACAGTATTTTTTTGTTTGTTTTTATTTTTTGACTGCGGTTGGATTGTTTGATGTATATTATCTGCTGAGGATATTGCTGAAGTAACTAATCTGTAGCGGTTGTTTTGATAATTAGAGTTTCTTTGTTTGCCCAATCTATAAATTTTAAAGAAGTTGCATATATTTGTTGTAGGTTTTCCCGTGCTTATAATTTGGTGATTAGAGATAGGAGGTTGTGTATTTACATTTCTTCCTGGTTGTCTGGCCAGCAACATGTGGAAGAAATGGAATGCATGATTTATCCATAATCTGTATTGTTTGGAAACCCCCGGATTGTCTACTGTATATGGTTTATATAAGAAAATGTTAATAAATAATTAAGTATACGTTGCATTGTTAGAGCTAGCAAGCAGTCGGATTACAATAACAATTTGAGATAGTTTCTTTATATCCATAGACAGAGGTCAGTTAAAATACAGAGTTTAAAGGACTAGACGCTAATATTGTAAGCCAAGTAACAGTTCATTTTTACCACCAGAATAAATAAAGTTAATTGGAATATTGTTTATAACAAAGAAAGATCGAGTTTATCTCATTGTAAAGTTTTTTTCATCTCTTGTCTTGCGGAGATGAAGTACGTAATGTAGGACTAATGTTTTTCTGCTATGGGTTTTTGATTTAATTTTTTTGGTTTATTAAACAAAGCAGCTGTGAGTTGGAAACTCTAAAGTGATGGATTCAGTTGATGTAATGCAAGATAAGGAGTTGTCCATGTTAGGTGAAGAAACAGGAAATGATCATGTGAATTCAATGTTTTTTTTCATTTAATGAGTAATACATTTTGGATAAGAAAAGTGATATATATCGATGAGATATAAGTCCAATATAACATCTATTCTTAAAGGTTCATATTGATATATTAGACCATGTTTTCTGTTTGCAATTTCTGTTGCCTATTTGCTTAATCTGGATACATATATTGAATCAGATATACCTTGAGTAATGCGCAGATAAGTCCTGGGTTTATTTTTATTCTTATGAATGGAAGGTAATCAGTGATAACTGACTCAAGGCTGTGGGGTTTTCTTTAAGCCAATTTTTGTTTTGTTGTTGATTTGTGTTAATTTAATTTTGTTTGTTTTGAAAGGGGGAGGGTACTAAATTGATAGAGTATCTTAAGGGGTTAATACTGTGGCCACAGTTAGCTAGATAACAAGGGGAGATAGTGATCTAATCGTGTAATGATCACTTAGACAATGTGCAGATATGGTAACAAAGAATGACATATTGCATATAATTTTTTTTCTGATTTGATGAGTTGATTTTTTCCTGTGAAGAGTGCTGACCGGTAGCGAGATTCACAGGGGGTATCTGCCACCTACGTACAAGGTAGAATATATGGGGAAACATAATAAGAGAAGACAGGGTGGGGGCGGGACACGTGGGATGCGTAGGTATGATAACATTTGGGTGACATATAACGCAGCGTAGGTATGATAACATTTGGGTGACATATAACGCAAGGTTAGGTTTTTTGGGGACATTTTTCATTTATTTTATTTACATTTTTGTCTTTGAAAGAGGTAACACCGTTTTAAGCATTTGTATGGGATCACATAAAGTTCTCTGAGTATGTGACTAGTGTGAGCAAGTGAGAAGGAATAGAAAATACTATGCTGGTCATAGTTAGTTGGAATTGGCGATGATGATGCACCTGTGAGGTAATGATTATTGGATGAGAGTGAACGCGCAATGGTCTGGTGACAGGTGGTGAAAGCTTCAAGAATTGAGATAGTATATCCCACTAACCCACATATGTTTGGAAAGATTGTACTGTCCCACTGAGGGGTTAATTCTGTTCAGTGAGAAGTGAGGAGAGGTGATATGTCTTTTAGAGCCTTAGGGAGAAAAAAAAAATGGAAAAAAAAAAATAATAATTTTGAAATTTTTGTTTATTTTTGAAAAAGCAGGAGGGAAGAAGTTTTATTCAGTGATGAGGTGAGAGCAATATCAGAAATAACTCTGTAGGAGATTAAAGGCAGGAAATGGTTAATGATATTGATAAGAGAGTAAAGTTTTATTCCTAAATAATGTGAAATATCCAAGGAGTGTCACAGAACTGTTTTCCATAACAAGGACATGAAAGATTTTAGAATTTAAGATATTGTTTACCCTTTTGAAAAAGCACAATGAATAGATTAAAGTTATTGCAATGTTCTGTATGGGACAGTGATCAGCCATACCCAAGGATGACCTCCAGCCCCCTCTCCATTGCTTCCCTCAAGTGATAATGTTGTTTTGTCAACATCTGTTTAAAAACTGCCATTTTTTTTTCCAAATGACAAATGCTAATATGATGTCTGAGCTTAATAATGCTATTGCTTTTGCTTGTTTTATTTAAATAAAAATCCCAGCCAATAGAGGTGTGACTATTCCAGAGAAAAGATTAATTTACAAATTGATGCATTTAATTTTGCACAGAAAAAGCAAGTGTTTTAAAAAAAAAAATATTATTATTATTATTATTATTATTATTATTACTGAGCCACTAGAAATTATTTAGAAAAAATATTGAGTCTGCAGGTACCTCTGCAGAATCCTTATCAAAGCCCTTATTGGAAAAATACAGATTTTATAGTGATTATTATAAGATGCATATTGAGTTGCATTTTTATGCTTACTTATTTATCTGATTGCATGTTGCCACTTTACTAGATCCATTGGTCATGCATATGAGCCCACAAATGAGGAATGGAGGTCACAATTGCTGCACAACTAATCATGATATTATCTCAAATATTTGTAATGATTTCATGATTATTTTTTTCCTCAGAGTGGTTTGGAAGAAATTGTGTATTATTAACAGGAATCCATGAGAGACTGCTGTCAGAAGGCACTAACCGATATGAGGACCCTCACGGGGTTAGAGTATTTTGATGAGTTTTTCATTACTAATCATGTCACAAGTTTCTAAACATCTATGGACCACAAGAAATAGTTTTTTCCAGATTTTACAACAACGCATACTATTTAATACCCATAGTATTTGCAACACTCTGTTATTGTAGGTTATCTACCCAATGTGATTATTCTGATTATTTTTTTAGTGTAAATCAGTTACAGTTACAGTTATGGAGGTATTACAGTCATCTAATCATTGATTTATGATCTGCATAGTTCTTAAGGCAGATAGTCAGGACTTACTACATTTATTTACAGCACAGTCCAATATACGTGGACTTAATTAAGCAAAGGTTTTATGGACAGCCCCACTATGTCCCACAATGAGTTGCATGATTCCTACCACGATGCTGATTCAATATGTTTATGATCTAATGATGTGTTTAAATTCTTTACAGGATTCTCTTACTGACACCTTTTCTATTACTACTACTAAATCTAACTGACACAGAGCTGGCAAAGTACAATATACTGACATAATTGCTTCATTTGAGGCTCTGATACACGCACTGACAGAAGCCACAGCACTGGATATATCAGATTTATCATATACCTGTCTTTACTGTAATGAACAACAAGCAGCGGCCTTGGGAGTTTGAACACATATACATGGGGGTTCACATAGACCCATCAGGTGCTACAGTTGCACACTTGACCGAGTGGCATCTGCTTTACTAACATGTTTAAGGACTGTGGCGGCTGCTGCAGCCCTTGTATAGAAATTACAGGACACCGCACTCTATGTGCCTCTAATGCTACATCTTTTCTAATGAACTCGTCACGGACAAGACACATTTCCAGTGCATGGTTCTCTCGTTGGGAACTTTTGCTCCCAGCGCCACATGACCTGACCATTGTCAGGTGTGGTACGCTAAATCCTGCTACTCTGCTACCTGGTGGGACCCGGGAGTCCCAGAGGATGGATGAGAGGCAGGATTTAGAACATGATTGTGAGGAATATTTAAAGCAAAATTTCTCCAATTAGACCTGATATCTCTGACACGCCACTACCATCTACAAAGATTGTAGTTGTCACCAACAAGGAGACTCAGGATGGCCATATACGGGATATGCGGTAGTATTGGATTTAGAGATCCTCATTTTCCATCGTGATTTTGCTATGATATAATACGCTAATATCACAGCAAGTAAAGGAGCTTATTGAGGCTGTGCAACTCCCTGCAAAGGCAGTAGTTGTTAAGTGTCAAGCTCACATGTTATAAAGTGATCTTGTTGCAAAAATAAGATGGCCACTGTTGTGAATCACACCACTATACAATTTAATGTTTTTACAATTGACCAGCAGAAGCTCATAAAGCATCAAGAGTTGTGTATTTAAAAGGAATGTGCCAATGGATGATGAATGGATACAGTCAAAAGGCTAATGGCCTATGGAAAGATGGTGGGGGCAGACCAGTAGCTCCCCAAACCCCTCCTCCTGGCATATGCGGAAGCTGCCCATGGGATGACCCATGTAAGGAGAGAGAGGGCATGTATGTTGATTTCATCTTATGCAGAGGCCCAAACGCATCTGCAGAAGAATGAACTCAGGAAAATTATTCCTATAGAACCATCAAACATTTCTCCTACCACTGGTCCATTCCTAAGGTTAAAATTATTTTTTTGGGAATTTACATGCATTTAAAATCGTCATTATATTTAAATGGTATCTGATATGTTATCTTGATTATAAGGAACATCCCAGCTGTTCCATGTACAGCATCCTTTACAGCAAAGAAATGTTTTGAGAAATTTGTGTTCAGATATGTTATCCCATAAGGTATATGGTATTAAAGAAATCATAGAGGTACATATTTGACAGGAAAGGTATTCTAAGGAATAAATCAATATATGCTTATTGAAGGTTGGTTGCACTCACCATTGACTAAAAGGTTTTAGTCAAAATTGAACATGTTAACAAATGCATATTGAGAACACATAATTTAGGGTGGGTGTGGAAATTACCATGAGTTGACTTGAAGTTTTGTCTTCGGTTTTGTATGACATTCACACTACTCCTCAGCAGCCACTGAACCTGTCCCCTTATAAGATCATTATTTTAATTGATATATACATTTTTTTGGGAGACCATCAATCCCTATTCAACATCCAGCAGCAGACTTGTCACTCTAATTCTCACATCATCTAAATACTTTGCCAGAAAAGCAAACAAGCTTATGAAGGGATGTTGTTATAAGGTCCAGCCTGGAGACTATGCAATAGTGAGAAAATTCTTACAATTAAATGTCTCGTAGATCAAAGGCAAGACCCATCCCTGTGAAACAAACCAATTGAATTAATGCGTCTCATTGCAAGAAGGTTTCCGACCTGGTGATGATATCAGTTGAAAGAAATAGAAACTGATGCAGATAAATATTGTGACTGTGATTCTAACTTAATAAACTTATTTGATGATGGGCCTGTCTAGGGCCCCCACACAGACCAAGACAAGATCCACGGAATCGGGGGGCATCCTTAGTGGTGTCCCTGCGGGTTGTGGGCAAGAAGAGGTCCACGGAATCGGGGGATACCCTTAGTGGTGTCCCTGCGGGTTGTGGACAAGGTGTAAAACAATGATCCCCATGAGTGACCAAGTTTCCTATACACTCGCTAACTGAAGAAGTCATTTTTGTTTTTTTAAGTTTTCATTTTTTTATAGTGAATGAGGGTTACCAGGGATTGGTTGCTGGCAAGGACAGTGTGTATAGTTATCAAAGAGGTATTACTAGAGTCATGGTGGTGTATTCTACTTCTGCTTTTAATTTTAATCCCACAAGTATAATCATAACAGACACACATATACATCATACTACTGATGCTCCCAGGTTTCGGTATGCATCAGAGGATGGTAATAAAATACTGATAGCCAATATGTTAAACTAATTAGAAGGTTTAAAATAAATATATGAGTAATAACATAAAAGTAACTAAGAACATCCACACCAGAACCATTGATAGAATACATCTAGTAAGGTATCAGTAAAGAAGAGGCATTCTAAGTAAGGATGGTAACAATGGTGCAAACATAATATCTATATGCAAACTGACATTTCTTCTTTAAGACGCTCATCATGAGCTGATAAAAAGAACAATAAGGTAAACTGATTGTTGGTTATATTGTCATCTACGGTATCACTCTGGTAATGTTGGGTTAATGGCTACTTATATTTGCAGTCAAATCAAACAACACTTCATTTTCTATGTAGGATTTACACAAGTGAATCTTATAAGGTTACTGACTCTCCCTAGGTTTAACCCCTTCCCGACATTTGACGTATATATACGTCATGGCCGGGAAGTACTTCCCGACACATGACGTATATATACGTCATGACTTCAAACTGTCACTGCGTCTAGAGACGCAGTGACAGAGGGACGATGTCTGCTGTCCCTGACAGCAGACATGTCCCTGCATGCCCAGGGGGGGCTGCGATGCCGCCCCCCCGTCGGCGATCGCTGTGATTGGCTGTTCAGTGTGAACAGCCATTCACAGCGTTTTCTGTGTCACCGGCGAATAACGTTCGCCGGTGACACGGGATCGGAGGTGATTGGTGCTGTAAAGTACAGCACCAATCACCGCGGGGTGTAAGGGTGACACTGGTGTCACCCCACCTCACCCCGCCCGCCCCCAAAGGCCGTGATTGGTTCGTCGGACCGACGGACCAATCACAGCCATGGAGGGGGGTTTAAACTAACGGTGACTGCACTGCAGACGCCATTCCGGTCTGGAATAGCGTGCAGTGCGGTCACCGTGCCCAGCTGTCGCCATTTACTGACCAGAACCTTGCTCAATACTTACCTGATCACTGCCTGGATCTTGCTTCCTCTTGTGACATCCTGTGCTGTGTTGTGCTGTGTTGTGCTGCTGCGAGTTATTAGATAGAGAGATAGAGAGAGAGAGATAGAGAGGCCTAGTGACAGAGAGTGCTATATTTTGTGCTGCTGCAGTGTAATAGAGTTATAGATAGAGAGATAGAGAGAGATAGAGAGAGATAGAGAGAGATAGAGAGATAGTGACAGATTGTGCTATATATTTTTTATATAACTGACTGCTGCCCCCCCTTTTGTGCTGATCAGTATAAATTAACTGATCAGCAACTTTTTGGGGGCGCAGGGTTTTTTTTATATATATATATACCTGTCAGTGCTGCTGCTGCAGTGTCATAGAGTGATAGATAGTGAGAGATAGAGAGATAGAGAGATAGAGAGAGATAGTGACAGAGAGTGATAGAGACTGCTATATTTTGTGTCTGCTGCCCCCCTTTTGTGCACCCCCAGCAACTTTTTGGGGGTGCAGGGGTTATTTTTCATATATATAACTGTCAGTGCTGCTGCTGCAGTGTCATAGAGTGATAGATAGTGAGAGATAGAGAGATAGAGAGAGATAGTGATAGAGAGTGCTAAATTTTGTGTCTGCTGCCCCCGCCTTTTGTGCTGATCACTATATCTGAGGTGATCAGCAACTTTTTGGGGGTGCAGAGGTTTTTTTTTTTTTTATATATACCTGCCAGTTGCACTGTCAGTTGCACCAAAGGTTGTGCACCTGCTGCCCCTCACTGGTAATCAGTGTCGCATCACTGATCACCTTTTTTTTTTTTGTGGGTGCTGTGGGGTCTTTTTTTAATTTTTTTTTTACACACACTGTGATTTTGTGGGTGTCCTGTGGCCACTGTGCGCTGATCAGTGACGTACATCACTGATCATCTTTTTCGGCACAGGGTTGATCTATTTTTTTTTTTTTTTTATCAAATTCCTGTTGCCTTTGAGCGCTGTTCAGTGACGGACGTTACTGACCAACATCTGTGCTCAATTTTTGGCGCAGGACCTTTTTTTTTTTTTTTTAACCCCTTCAATTTTTTTTTTTTAACCCCTTCAATTTTTTTTTTTTTTTAACCCCTTCAATTTTTTTTTTGTATAAAGTATTTTATACAATCATCCAGAAGAATGTATTCAGCGGAGGAGGCATATGCCATGCTTGCCTCTGACTCTGACACAGCCAGTGATGCAAGCGGGGAATTTGAAGGATTCGTCTTAAGCTCCTCTTCCTCCTCTGGTGATGAGGGACCCCCTCAAAGAGCAGCTGAGACCCACCCCCCAATAATTGATCTCGTATGGACCCCACCACCAGACAATTTTGAGCCCCAGGTTCCTGAGTTTTTGGCCATGCCAGGAATCCAATTTGATTCCACAGGTCTCAGAGAAATTGACTTTTTCAAATTATTTTTCTCTGATGATTTTATAAATTTAATGGTGGACCAAACTAATTTATATGCCCAGCAGTTTATTGCTCAAAACCCCACGTCATCATTTTGCTAGGTGGACCCCTGTAGATGCAGTAGAGATGATGACGTTTTGGGGTCTGGTGTTTCATAAGGGCATAGTAAAAAAGCCAGAAATTAGGCAATATTGGAGTACAGATGTTCTGTACAGCACCCCATTTTACCGTATGGCCATGCCCCGGGCTCGATTTGAGACGATCCTTAAATTTTTGCATTACAACGATAATGCACAGTGCCCACCCAGAGATGATCCCACCTTTGACCGGCTATTCAAAGTCAGGCCGGTCATTGATCATTTCAGTGCCAAATTTGAAGAGATGTACATCCCAGATAAATTCATTTGCATAAACGAGTCCCTTATACATTTTAAAGGAAGGGTTAAATTCCGCCAGTACCTTCCCAGTAAGAGGGCAAGGTATGGCATAAAAATGTATAAGCTGTGTGAAAGCACCTCAGGGTACACTCACAGGTTTAGGGTATATGAAGGGAAGGATTCAAGAATTGAACCGCCAGAATGCCCCCCCTCCCTCGTAGGTGTTAGTGGAAAAATTGTCTGGGATTTAGTGCACCCCTTCCTGGATAAAGGTTATCACCTCTATGTGGATAACTTTTACACTAGCATCCCCCTGTTTAAGGCCCTTGGTTCAAGAGGTACAGCAGCTTGCGGTACTGTGCGCAAGAACCAAAGAGGCCTCCCAAAAACGCACATTGCCCAAGTAATGAGAAGGGGTGAAAGCAGGGGAATATGCACCGAAAATATGTTGTTGGTCAAATATAACGACAAGAGGGATGTCCTTATACTGACAACAATTCACGGAGACAGTACCACCTCCGTCCCTGTACGAGGTACCAGTACCCACACCTCAAAACCTAATTGTATCCTGGATTACAATAGGTACATGGGCGGAGTGGATCTTTCAGATCAGGTACTGAAGCCATACAGTGCCCTGCGGAAAACAAAAATCTGGTACAAGAAGCTGGCCGTGTATATCATCCAGATGGCACTGTATAACGCTTACGTGCTATTCCGTTCTACCGGCCAGAGGGGGACATTTATGCACTTTCAAGAGGAAGTCATAAAGGGCCTAGTATTTGGGAACCAGCAGGCAGAGGGCCCCAGTACTTCTAGTACTGGCCCCCGTATTGTACCAGGGCAGCATTTTCCGAACGAAATCCCCTCCACTGCAAGAAAGGGCAGGACACAAAAAAGGTGCAAAGTTTGCTATAAAAAGGGAATAAGAAAGGAAACTATTTTCCACTGTGAAACTTGCCCCGACAAACCCGGCCTATGTATAAAGGAGTGTTTTAAAATATACCACACATCTATGGATTATTAGGTTCATCATTTCACCGTGCTTCGGGGGTCTTGCTAATGCCACATAGCACCCACCAACATTCCACCAGAATCTGAGCTGCAAAATCCAAAAATCACTCCTTCCCTTCTGAGTCCTGCCATGCACCCAACTGGTATTTTTTGGTCACATATGAGGCATTGCCATACTCGGGAGAAATTGGGGCACAGATTTTGGGGTGCTTTTTCTCCTTCATACCTTATGAAAATGAAAAATTTTGAGCCAGAACTGCATTTTTGTGTAAAAAAATGTAATTTTTCATTTGCACAGCCCAGTTGTATCAAAATTGGTGAAACCCCTGGGGGTTTGAAATGTACACTATACCCCTAGATGAATTCCCTGAGGGGTGTAGTTTGCAAAATGGGGTCACTTGTGGGGGGGTTCCACTGTATTGGTGCTTGGGGGGTCTTGCTAATGCAACATAGCACCCACCAACATTCCACCAGAATCTAAGCTGCAAAATCCAAAAATCACTCCTTCCTTTCTGAGTCCTGCCATGCACCCAAATGGTATTTTATGGTCACATGTGAGGCATTGCCGTACTCGGGAGAAATTGGGGCACAGATTTTGGGGTGCTTTTTCTCCTTCATACCTTCTGAAAATGAAAAATTTTGAGCCAGAACTGCATTTTTGTGTAAAAAATTTAATTTTTCATTTTCACTGCCCAGTTGTACCACAATTGGTGAAACCCCTGGGGGTTTGAAATGTACACTATACCCCTAGATGAATTCCCTGAGGGGTGTAGTTTGCAAAATGGGGTCACTTGTGGGGGGGTTCCTAAATTTTAGCATCTTATGGTGCCTAGAAACCTACATGGTGCCTAAAAAATAATCTCATAAAAAGGAGGCTCCAAAATCAAGTAGGTGCTCCTTCTATTATGAAACCTGTGGTTTGGTCAACGTGCACACTAGGGCCACATATAGGATATTTATGAAAACAAAAGAATTGGGGGAATCAATTTTTAGTCACATTTCTCTAGTAAAATGTACTGTGTTCCTTAGAAAAATGTATTAAAATTGCAAATCTGCAAAAAAAATGAAATTTTGAAATTTCACCTACACTTTGTTTTAATTCCTGTGAAACACCTAAAGGGTTAACAAACTTCCAAAATGCTGTTTTGAATACTGTGAGGGGTGCAGTTTTTGAAATGGTATCATTTATGGGGGTGTCTCACATACAAGTCCCTCAAAGTCACATCAGAACTGAACTGGTCCCTAAAAAAATCAGTGTTTGAAATTTTCTTGAAAATTTGAGAATTTGCTATTCATATTGTAAGCCTCCTAGTGTCCAAAAAAATTAAAAGGAAGTTGAAATAATGATGGAAACATAAAGTAGACATATGGTCTATGTTAGTTATTAACTATTTTGAGTGGTATGATTATTTGTCTCACAAGCAGAAAATTTAACATTTTGCAAATTGCTAAATTTTCCATTTTTTTACGACATTTTGGTATTTTTCACAAAAAAACACAGACTGTATCGACCCAAATTTACCACTAATTTGAAGTACAATGTGTCACGAAAAAACAATCTCAAAATCACTGGGATAAGTAAAAGCAAAAAAAAGTTATCCCCACTTAAGTGATACATGTCAGATTTGAAAAAAAGGGCTCTGTCAGGAACGCAAAAACTGGCTCTGTCAGGAAGGGGTTAAAATTGGTAAAGAGTGTAATAACAGGAGATATTTTGGAGTACAACAAAACATGTAGTTATCATGTGACAGAGTTGGGTGAGCTAGTGGAAAATCTTAATAAAAAGGGGTACTCATTGAATTGTTTCTTATGATGTTTTCTCAAACATACCGTCTCATAAGCCATGGACATTACCACAAGGATTATATTATATTTACACACTTAAGGTTTCTAAATGGTTACAAACAAGATCTATTGTAATAAATTTTACTTTTACTAATTAATACAGTGGTGATTCAATATAAAGATTTGAAAGTAACACATGGTATATTAAAGAAACACACTTATTTACATTATCCCAAGTTTATAAAATTGTATTTGAATTTGTGATTATAATTAAAATATGGTACAAGCATCACAAATACTAAACTGATGGTGACGTTAAAAGGAAAGTTTAATTAAATTATTTGGGTTGAAAAAATTTTAGTTTATTGAACAGGTGTGAGTGATGTGATTCCCTACAGTTGGTTTATTTGGTTGAACCCCAATAACTGGTTCGCATAAGTCAATGTTATATATGCTTTAAGAAGTTTGATGTTTTTGCCAAGATAATATTATTGATTTTTCTGTATACTAGTGAAATGCTTCAAGCAGGTTTTCCGATGTATTAAGAGAGAAACAAATGATGCACAGTACGAGAGATATGAACTTTTTTTCGGAGATATGAAAAAAGTTGAGGATGGACTGATAATACAGAAAATCAACTCATCAATAAATCTATGCTTTTATTATATTCTGTTTTCCTGACTGCCGCTATTATTGCTGCAGATGACTTTAGCTTGTTGCACACTGTCACGGACCCACCGGTCGCCTGCTCCGATACGTCAATCTGAGCAGCGCCGGCCGTGACTGGGGTTCACTCAGGACTCTCGGGTCCTTTACTTGAGGTACACTGCCACCAGCCAAAACCTGACTTTAGCGCCTGAAACTGCGCAAGGGGCGGCTTGGCTCGCCCCTGACCACACAATACAAGATAACAATGGTAACGTTTTCCAGCCTTTCTCTCCTGAGGCTAATGAGTCTTAGGAACACAGAACCAGAACTGGGAATATGTATTATTTATTCCTAGAAATACTACAGAGCTTTAGAAAATAGTTACAAGATTTTACAATGATTTTAAAAGTACACACAAGTTTTAAATGCAAATTTCAGAAATAAAATAAAAGGAAAAAAAGACAGAACCGTATCTTACAATCCTGAAGTGGGGGGGTTCTCCACAAGAAATCTCTCGTCGCCTACAGCCTGCTTGCTAGACCCCCAGGTAGTGACACTGACTATAGGGAGAAAGGTCTTAGTTATACCTTGCAGACTCCCTCATCCCTCCCACCCTTGGGATTCCACTCTTTCCATGCTGAAGGAGTGTGGAAGGTCCCTGGCAATGTATTTCTACAGTCTGCTGTTTCAAAGTGATTGATCCTCCTTCCTTGCGTAGCAGACCCACTGATAAGAGATGTGAAGGAAGGGGACAAACTCTAACCTCTTCTCCTGGACCATGGTTTATGAGGGGCTCAGATCTTATCTTACATCCTAACTCCGGAGGAGTTCACAGATGTCACACTGAGGGAATACAGGCCTCAAACTCAAACCAGGGTCACCTACAGTTTACATACAAGACATGTCCTGATTCCAATACTCACAGGAGACATAACTATTACACCAATATCAGACATACATTGACCGGACAGATAATCATAACAGGAGGCATACGTTAATTTGATCGATCACCTGATCTGATCGTTACACCTCCCCCTTTTAAAATGGCGCACAGAGGCGGTGACCCACGTCACCGTCTCATCAGTGCGCTATTAACTACATCACCTGGACAGGTAGCAGTGGTCTCTGTGCTGAGACAGACTGCCACTGATTCTGCGGGATCTGTACTAACACTTCACTATACTTGACGTCTGTCATGGCACCGCCTGACGCCATAGCCGTGGCTAGGGTGGGCAATGGGCATAGTCCCTGTCCCTCTCGCAGGAGATTGCAAACTAAAAGCACACAGGTGTCCTCGAACCCATAGTCTGTGAGCACACTGATATAGTGGGAGCTGTGCCCTTCCTGGCTGGTATTGACACAGCCCACCACTGCTGTGCGTCGGACTCCTGGACACGGATTCTCCCCTGCAGCTGGCAGTTTGGCCTTACTCACTGAGATCAGTACCAGACCATTCCGCCACACCCCAAACGGCCATCCCCCTGGGACTCGTAACTCGGCACGTTTAACTATACCACAGGTGTGGGGCATTCTCCCAGCACTATATACAGACTTAAAAATGTCTTCCCAGCACCTCTCCTGAGCTGACTGACCCCCCCTCCCCTTCACTGGGGGGAAGGTCCACTCACTCAACACCTCACACCTCATCCTTTTGTGAGGAGATTCGCTCTCTGTGTCTGTGTGTGTGAATTGGGAAGGGGGGCACGTTTCTGCAAGGGGGAATACCAGCAGGTCATTGTCACCTGTCTCTGAAACATCCCAGCTCAGCTTTTCCGAGGTTAATGAAGCTGAGTTTACCTGTGCTTCACGGGCCCTCCCACCCTTCTGGTTACACACAGCAGCTTCCCTACTAGCCACTGGCTCTATTCCTGAAACAACCCTCTCACTGTACCCAGGGGTATCTTTCCCACTTCCCAGGTATGGGGCAGCCTGTGCAGGGTTGATTCTCAGTTCTGCGTGGAAAGCCAAGCTTTCCATGGCCGTCCAGGACACCTTCCTGAGCCTGACCTTCCCTCCCAGACCCGCAGGTTCTGTGGCTGGGGTGGTGCCACTGAGGTTCTCAGGAGAGGCATCCGTTATCCAGTGATGCTGGAAAAATGCACTCTCTGGAGGGTTCTCAGTGTCTGGAGGTAACCCCTGCTGTGTTCCTGTATCTGTGTTTGTGTGGCTACAGTAAGGAGGGGGGTTTGGGGGGAAAGCTGCAGTAAGGGACACTCTCTCCCTATCTGACAGGTCTACAGTGCACACAGGACCCACCGGGTCACTTATTATACCTGGTACCACATTTCCCACAGTAGCGCAAGACATCACATTATCAACAGTAACATCAATATCATAACCTGGGGAGACATCCTGCAATACCTGCAAATTAGCCTGTGCATCTTCCACAACACATGGGGCCCATCCTGCTGGCTTACAATTGCACCATGGCGAACCCGCTATATCTGGATCCCATTGTCTCTGAGCAGGAATGGGGTTATCTGAGCATGTTGTCACCATTAACTTATTGGCAGGTACATGAGCTGCCTGCAACCAACTCAGATCTGTCCCATTTGTGCAGTTAGAGTCCCATGGCCCGATGTCGCAACCAGACATCACTGGAGGAACAGGGTTAACGTCTAGCACAGCAACCTTAATGACATCACCAGCAGCACTCCTACCACTGGTGAGTGAGGGTGTCTCATTCCCAACTAGATTGGGGCATTCATTTAACCCCACAAACTGGCAAGGATTACCCACTATACCTGTCTCTAACTCACCCTCCACCTCTACCGAAGGTACGGCACTATCACAGATCATCCCAGGGGCTTCACACAAAATAACAACATTGCAATGTTCAGCATGGTTACATACTACCTGAGATGCATCATATGGTTCAGAAGGGTTAGCGACAGATATGTGTGGAGTTAATAAAAGTCCCACATCAGTAGTCCCACACATACTTGTGTGCATACAGTCAGAAAGTCCCATTCCTATTTCCGACATAGTCTCCCCCCTGCATACTTTCACTATGCAGCCAGCCTCTTCCGGCAACAAATCTGGAGCAACGGGTGGGAACATGCTGCTCACATCTTCCAGCAGTTTAAACTGGGCCTTGTGATGTGAGGTCTCTGGAACAGGTTCCACACCGATTGTAGCAGGCCCGGGTACCATGTCCATGAGGGAAACCCTGGTAGGCTGTGTCGTTGGTTCCATAGCTGGTGATAGAAGCTGTTCCAGGCGATTCCTTTCAGCATCTGCCCAGCGGCACTGCTCTTTCCACCATGGAGTATCGAGCTTTTTACAATCATAAGCATATTGCTGCGCTATTTCAAAACAGTCCGTCAGGTCTCTCAGCAGTAACCAAGGAGTCGCATCGGGACCCCAGGTTAGAAACTCACCGCGATACATGCCGAAAACATTGCGCTCATCATTTCGTGCACGGGTGAGCCGCTTGATCATCTCCCAGCGGGAATTGTTGGGGCAGGAGATACCTTGCAGCTGACATTCTGTAGTGAGTTCTTCTGGGCTCATAAGCCTAAACGGATAATCATCACCATATGGGTCAGAATACTCACTGGGCTCTTCTGGTGCTGTAGGGGATTGGTACTCTGCAGTCTCCCTGACTGCCACACATCCTACAGTCTCCCTGGTACTAGCAGAGATGTCACCTCTCTGAGCATCGGTTGTAGTGTCCAGGGCCAGATCATTATTCACAACCAAGCTGACACTCACTTGGCTTCCTCTGTCTGCTTCCAAGACAGGGAACTGTGCATGACGCGGTCCGGTGAAATTCGCGTCAGCGGTCATTTGGGACCTCTGTCCCTTGTTAGGCTCCCCATGATTGATAACAGAGTCCACATCATGATCCAACACATTATTTACTTCTGCAGACAGTAAAAGTTCAGTACGAAGTCCATCTCCTGCTAACTCAGTAGCCACGGCAGATAAAGTCTCACGTAAAGGTTCGCCATCATGATGCCCTGTATCATCCTCCACTGGTTCACCAACAGCGATCAGCCCCCTGAGCCTCACCAGTTCCAACTGGTACTCACGCTGGGCCTGACGCTCTGCAGCCTCTCGTACGGCTTTGCGCTCCTCAGCCTCTCGTACGACTTTGCGCTTCTCAGCCTCTCGTACGGCTTGGCAGAACTGCACCAGCTGCAAAGCGAATACGGGGTTCACATTCTCCAATTGCCTGCTAGCAGCTAGAAGGTCGCTCTGCAGTGTAGACTTGCTGGGTCCAGCAGAAGTGTTTGACCCTGGCGCGGAATCGTTTGTACTGTCCAGTGCTGACTGAGCCCCTGGGGTAGGATTGTCCATGGACTGGTTTCCTCCAGCAGCTAGAGTCCGATCGGCATCCACTAGTGCCTGAATCATACGTTTTCTACTCTGGCCAGACCAAGGGATATTCCTCTGCACACACACGACCGCCAGGTCATCTCTCCTCATCTGCTGGTAATCAGCCATCCTGAGTCTCACACTTGTCAAATAAAATGATAGGAAAGAAAAACAAGAGAAGGGAGGGAACAGAAATTGCACTCACTGTGTGACTTTTAAAACTATAGTAAAGCTCTGAGTTCTGATTCTGGTGATGTGGGTATTTCTCACAAAATTCTACCCACACTCACTTAAGTTCTTAAAGAGAAAAATTAATTCTCCACCCCACCGCTTGCCACCAAATGTCACGGACCCACCGGTCGCCTGCTCCGATACGTCAATCTGAGCAGCGCCGGCCGTGACTGGGGTTCACTCAGGACTCTCGGGTCCTTTACTTGAGGTACACTGCCACCAGCCAAAACCTGACTTTAGCGCCTAAAACTGCGCAAGTGGCGGCTTGGCTCGCCCCTGACCACACAATACAAGATAACAATGGTAACGTTTTCCAGCCTTTCTCTCCTGAGGCTAATGAGTCTTAGGAACACAGAACCAGAACTGGGAATATGTATTATTTATTCCTAGAAATACTACAGAGCTTTAGAAAATAGTTACAAGATTTTACAATGATTTTAAAAGTACACACAAGTTTTAAATGCAAATTTCAGAAATAAAATAAAAGGAAAAAAAGACAGAACCGTATCTTACAATCCTGAAGTGGGGGGGTTCTCCACAAGAAATCTCTCGTCGCCTACAGCCTGCTTGCTAGACCCCCAGGTAGTGACACTGACTATAGGGAGAAAGGTCTTAGTTATACCTTGCAGACTCCCTCATCCCTCCCACCCTTGGGATTCCACTCTTTCCATGCTGAAGGAGTGTGGAAGGTCCCTGGCAATGTATTTCTACAGTCTGCTGTTTCAAAGTGATTGATCCTCCTTCCTTGCATAGCAGACCCACTGATAAGAGATGTGAAGGAAGGGGACAAACTCTAACCTCTTCTCCTGGACCATGGTTTATGAGGGGCTCAGATCTTATCTTACATCCTAACTCCGGAGGAGTTCACAGATGTCACACTGAGGGAATACAGGCCTCAAACTCAAACCAGGGTCACCTACAGTTTACATACAAGACATGTCCTGATTCCAATACTCACAGGAGACATAACTATTACACCAATATCAGACATACATTGACCGGACAGATAATCATAACAGGAGGCATACGTTAATTTGATCGATCACCTGATCTGATCGTTACACACACTGTACTATTTACTGCGTATGAGGCCTTCCCTTTGCGCTAAACAGTTATAATATGTTAGAAGCAGCAGCCATTTTGTTAGGCATGACTTGCATAATAATATTATTAAAATGGCTGATCATTCAGAACAGAGCTGTAAAAGTGATTTCTTATAGAATATTGTTTTTGGTTTTAGAAGCTTAAGAATGTGATGTTGACAGTATAATGTAGCAAGGACAGGAAGCTAGTCTCCACAAACTGAATAAGATGGGAACAAGGCCACACATGCGTAGACCCACAAGGCATTTTGAGGAAGAACACGCAAGCACGGGGGGCTGGAGGTAACTATGAAGGAGGTTTAATCATGGCTGATCACTGTCCTTGAAAGGTGTCCATTTTGAATTGATTTAGAATTACTGTTTAAGTATTAGCTAATCAATTTTATGTTTCTTGTGTTAGTCTGCATTTGCAAATACCTGTAATGAAGCTATTCTTTAAGTAAAGCATTGCCATACATTTTATAACAAGGTTGTGTGGGTGTGCAATCATTTCAGCGTTGCCGTTATATTTAAAGGTAATAAAGTAAATAAATTTGGTTTGGGTTATTTATCATATCTAATCTTATCAGATAAATATCTGGTTTATCAATACAGTATATAAGGCACAGACAGTAATCTGCTGTGTTCCTGACCTGTACAAGCTGAGAACAATGGTAGAAGGAAGCTTTGGTTTCCTGCATTGTCTGCATGACATTAAACGGATCCCTGTGGCTGTACAGTCATAGGCAAACGCAGGGGGGGGAGGGGCTGTCCCCGGAGCCTCCTCCTCCCCCTGCAGCCAAAGGACATCCGGCTGTGACATATGCTAGGGGGAGGAGGAGTTTCACGGAGGACGGGGAGGGGGGTAGGCCCAAAGGTGGCGATACCCTGCCCTGTGATGACGAGGCAGCTTAATATTAGTACATTTGAAAATGCAGTAAAACTCCTGAAAACTGATGTTTTAACTAGAGATGTGCGGCGGCCACTTTTTCGGGTTTTGGTTTTGGATCTGGATCTCCCTTCGTGTTTTGGATCTGGATTGGTTTTGGCAAAACCACCCTTGCGGGTTTTAATTTTGGATCTGGATTTATTTGGAAAAATGCTAAAAATTGCTAAAATAATAGTTTTCAGGCCTGTTTTTGCCCCTAAAGTGTTATTAAGCTCAATAACATTAGTTTCCACTCATTTCTAGACAATTTTGATCACTTCACAGCTCACAAAATCATTTTCATATACTGTAGTTGGGCCATAAGGTTATCCCGAGGTAGCTGGATGACTAAGCTAGGCGACAGCAGTGGGCATCACATACATGTGGACCTTACACTTATAACCTGGCACATGTTGGAAGCAGAGCAGCACTACAGGGGCAGACAGGGTGGCAGTTTAATAACCCCCCCCCCCCCCTTGTAGCTGCGCTCCTCTTTTAGAACCTCCACACCATTAGCAAGAGAAGAGAACATTTGATTAGTTTAATATCTAACAAGACCCCTATCTGGCGTGAGGTCACGTGGTTTGTGAAGTTACCTCCTTATCAAACTTGATCAGACAGGCTAGGCGTGCGTTCCATTTCCTCCCTCACCACTTCACCACATTACATGTGTTCCTCCTGAAGCCACGCACTTGGTCTAGTACGCTGACCATCAGCAGCTGTTGGGACTACTTCTTCCCAAACATTTATCAATCCATCCATACTATCCCAAAAGGAGGATAAATACTCTGGATGTCACTGATGACATCTATTCTTCCCCAATAGAGAAGGACCGATCTTCGTTCAAAGCTATACTAGTAGCTGCGCTCCTCTTGTAGAAGATCCAATCAAGTACCAAAACCCCTGTTTGGCTTGATTGAGCACTCTTCCTCATGTTCAGCCAAGGAGCAGTGGGCGTTTCGTGCAGCACTTATTTGGTCTGCAAGGTAGTATCTGTTTAGATCAGTTTAATATCTAACAAGACCCCTATCTGGCGTGAGGTCACGTGGTTTCTGAACGCTGGGAGAAATTACCAGTTGCCTCCTCATCCATCACCTAATGGGTGGAGGGGGGTGGGGTAATTGGTGGCAGGGGTGGGGTAATTGGTGGCCTCCACCTCTCTAGGACCCCAGGTTAGGAGATCCCTATATAAGTCTACCCTTATAGACCGCTATCTATGTAGTAGGGTCAATTAGTCTGCGACATCTGTCACCCAATTCACCGCTAAGGTTAATTTGTTTGAGCTGGCTGGCTAGGTGTGTTTTCCCTTACCTCCCTCACCACTTCACCAAATCATGTGTGTTCCTCCCGAAGCCACGCACTTGGTCTAGGAATGAATAAGACCATGGATGTCCCTGAGGACATGTTTTCATCCATTATGGATGGGGTGGAGAGCGAATCACCCATCTCCCCACCATTCATCCATCAAAGATTTAAAAATGTATGACGCTACAAAGAGCCAACAAATGACGCAGAAAGAGGTGCAAGAAAAAGATTTGCTGGGGCCCTGCCACCCAGCCATCCATCCATCCATCCGGGACATCCTATCCAAAAAGTACGATAGGAAGTGATAAGACAATGGATGTCCATGAGGACATATTTTCATCCGTAATAGATGATGTGGAGAAAGACACCACCCATCTCCCCACCATTCATCCATCAAAGATTAAAAAATTTATGACGCTACAAAGAGCCAACAAATGACGCAGAAAGAGGTGCAAGAAAAAGATTTGCTGGGGCCCTGCCACCCACCCAGCCATCCATCCATCCGGGACATCCTATCCAAAAAGTACGATAGGAAGGGATAAGACCATGGATGTCCATGAGGACATATTTTCATCCGTAATGGATGATGTGGAGAGCGAATCACCCATCTCCCCACCATTCATCCATCAAAGATTAAAACATTTATGACGCTACAAAGAGCCAACAAATGACGCAGAAAGAGGTGCAAGAAAAAGATTTGCTGGGGCCCTGCCACCCACCCAGCCATCCATCCATCCGGGACATCCTATCCAAAAAGTACGATAGGAAGGGATAAGACCATGGATGTCCATGAGGACATATTTTCATCCATAATAGATGATGTGGAGAAAGAAACCACCCATCTCCCCACCATTCATCCATCAAAGATTAAAAAATTTATGACGCTACAAAGAGCCAACAAATGACGCAGAAAGAGGTGCAAGAAAAAGATTTGCTGGGGCCCTGCCACCCAGCCATCCGGGACATCCCATCCAAAAAGTACGATAGGAATGGATGAGACCATGGATGTCCATGAGGACATATTTTCATCCATAATAGATGATGTGGAGAGAGAAATCACCCATCTCCCCAACATTCATCCATCAAAGAGGTAAAAAAATTAGGACGCTACAACAGCCAACAAAACGACGCAGAAAGAGGTGCAAGATGACATTGTCCTTGGGCGTCCCACCCACCCTTATGTAGTATACAGGACATGCACAGTTTAACAAACCAATCATTTCAGCGACAGGGACTTCAGCGGCAGAGACAGTCAACTGTGGCTGAAATGATTGGTTTGTTTGGGCCCCCACGAAAAATAAATGGCAATGGCCATTGCACAAACTGGCTTTACAAGATGTCATCCTTAGCATCAGATTCCTCAGCCTCATCCTCTTCTTCACACACAATTAATTCGTTGTCGCTGGAATCAACCAATACAGGAGGACTGTGTGTATTAGGAGGACATAAGTGCTGGTGAAGAAGGTCAAGTTCGTGGAATTTGAAATTCATTTTTATGAACATCATCTTCTCCACGTTTTGTGGAAGTAACCTCCTACGCCGATCGCTTACAAGGTTCCCAGCTGCGCTGAAGACTCTCTCAGAATATACACTGGAGGGTGGACAACTTAAGTAAAGCAAAGCCAGTTTGTGCAAAGGACGCCACATTGCCTTCTTTTCTTGCCAATAATGGAATGGACAATCTGACATACCTATATCGATGCTATCGGCAAAGTAGTCATCCACCATTCTTTCAATTGTGATAGCATCATAGTCAGTAGCAGTCGACATGTCCATTATGCTAGGAAGCTCCTTCAGTCCGGACCAGATGTCAAATATATTTCCGGACTGAATAGCAGTGGGTCTCCTAGGAAAATTTAGCTTTTTCCTCGCAACCCCAGTGGTAGAAATTGAAGGAGAAGTTGTGTGCCTGCCACTTTCCGCTTCAGCTGACAAATTTTGGAGCAAGAGGTCTTTGCACCTCTGCAGATTTGTTCCCATTGGTAACAAAGACACAATATAAGACTTAAACCTAGGATCCAGTATTGTCGCCAAAATATAATGATCTAATTGTAAGAGATCGACGACCCTTGGATCCTTGCTAAGTGAACTAATAGCGTGATCCACTAGTCCTACATATTTTGCAGACTCACTGTGCTTCAACTCCTCCTTCAATTTCGCCAACTGCTTTTGCAAAAGGCCTATCAAGGGAATGACCTGGCTCAAGCTGGCAGTGTCAGAACTAACTTTGCGTGTAGCAGCCTCAAAGGGCTGCAGGATCTTGCACACCACGGAAATTATTCTCCACTGAGCTTGACTCAGGTGCATTCCCGTTCCTCTCCCTATGTCATAGGTCGAGGTGTAGGTTTGGATGGCCTTTTGCTGCTCCTCCATCCGCTGAAGCATATAGAGGGTGGAATTTCACCTCGTGACCACCTCTTGCTTCAGCTGATGGCAGGGCAAATTTAGCTTTTCTTGCAAGTCTTGCAATCTCCTGCACGCACTTGCAGAATGGCGAAAATGTCCACAAATTTTCCGAACAACGGACAACATCTCTTGAATACCCCTGTCCTTTTTCAAGAAATGGTGCACCACCAAATTTACTGTGTGAGCAAAACATGGGACATGTTGCAATTCGCCCACATGTAATGCACTCACAATATTGGTGGCATTGTCGGATACCACAAATCCCGAGGAGAGTCCAAGTGGGGTAAGCCATTGCGCAATGACTTCCCGTAGTTTTTCTAGGAGGTTTTCCGCTGTGTGCCTTTTACTGAAACCGGTAATACACAGTGTAGCCTGCCTCTGAATAGCAATGGGAGATGATGTTGCTGTTGCTGCTGCTGCTGTTGGTGCTGCTGCTGAAGGCAATACATCCACCCAGTGAGCAGTCACAGACATGTAGTCTTTTGTTTGCCCTGTTCCGCTTGTCCACATATCCGTGGTTAAGTGGACAGTGGGTACAGAGGCATTTTTAAGGACAGTAACAACGCTTTTTTTAATGTCCGTGTACAGTCTGGGTATTGCCTTCCTGGAGAAGTGGAACCTAGATGGAATTTGGTAATGGGGACACAGGATCTCTAGCAACTGGGTAAAACCCACAGAATTAATTGCGGATACTGGACGCACGTCTATTACCAACATAGTTGTTATGGCGTCAGTAATACGCTGTGCAACGGGGTGACTGCTGGCATACTTCATCCCCCTTTCAAAGGATTGACTTACAGTCAGTTGCTTGGCTTAGTGATCAGGACTAGCATTCCTGGTCCCTTTCCTTGAAGCAGCAGCAGCAGCACCAGCAGCAGCAGCAGAAGCAACAGGTGTACCTGATAAGGATGCTTCTGAGGAATCCAGGATAGGAGAGGATTCAGTCAGGATCATGACATTGGGTGCAGGACTACTTCCCAATCCCATAATCTCTGAGGATGGGGATGATGCAGTTGTTTGAGGAGATTGCAGGACCTTGGATTTAACAGAGAAAGGGGAGCAGGACGGTGACGCTGGGCGGGCTGCTACATGTTTGTTCACAGTTTCTTTTGACAAAAACTTCTGATGGATGCGCTGCAAATGCCGTAACAGTGAGGAGGTCCCAAGGTGCTGCACGTCCTTACCTCTACTTACAATAGCTTTGCAAACGCTACACACGGCTTGACAGTTGTTGTCCGGATTTGGGTAGAAATAATTCCATACATACGAGGTGGATTTTTTGGTCTTTTGCCCTGGCAGGACAATGGGCTTTTCCACACCCCAGACAACAACTGTCTCCGTCGGTGCCTTAAAACAAACAACATCATCCCCAACATCGTCATCATCCGCATCCCTCTGTGTGCCAGCTTCACCAACAGAATCCACATCCAATTCCTCAGAAGCATCCTCAATAACCAGGTCAAAATCTTGACTGGGGATGCTCTTGCACACACTTGCAGAGGGCATGCAAATGGTGGAATGAACCTCCTCTTCACAAACAGTATTTGAAAGTTTCAGCTCACATATGGCATCCGCGGACACACTTAGACTCTCCTCTGGGATTTGTGACATTTGTGAACTCGCCTTTGTCTTAAAAACTTTCATTCTTTTTTTTGTAGTAGCAGAAGGGCTACCATCATTCTTCTGAGACGCTGTACCATCAGTCAGAAACAAAGGCCAAGGCCGTAGCCTTTCCGTCCCACTGCGTGTGGTGAACGGCATATTGCCAATTTTATTTTTCTCCGCACGTGACTTAATTTTTTTTTTATGGACCATTGTAAAATGAGATTTCTGCTTTGCTTTTACATGGCCTCTAGGCCTTTGACCATCGGCCTTGCCATCATGAATCTGACTGGTGGTAGCAGCTTCAGAAGTTCTATCAGGTTGCTGATCTCCCACTATTTCCTCCTCCATCATCCTCCCCAAAAAAAATTTTTTTTATACTTTTATTTATTTTTCTGATTTTTTACACTGGACACAGCCTGTGACACTGGACACTGCCCCTGGTCACTGGACACTGCCCCTGGACACAGCCCGTTACACTGGATATATGTCGTCACGATGGACATAGGATATATGTCGTCACACTGGACACAGGATATATGTCGTCACACTGGACACAGGATATATGTCGTCACACTGGCCACTGGATATATGTCGTCACACTGGACACAGGATATATGTCGTCACACTGGACACAGGATATATGTCGTCACACTGAACAATGGATATATGTTGTCACACTGGACACAGGATATATGTCGTCACACTGGACAAAGGATATATGTCGTCACAGTGGACACAGGATATATGTCGTCACACTGGACAATGGATATATGTCACGCTGGACACAGGATATATGTCGTCACACTGGACAATGGATATATGTCACGCTGGACACAGGATATATGTCGTCACACTGGACACAGGATATATGTCGTCACACTGGACACAGTAAAAATATGTCGTCACAGTGGACACAGGATATATGTCGTCACACTGGACAATGGATATATGTCACGCTGGACACAGGATATATGTCGTCACACTGGACACAGGATATATGTCGTCACACTGGACACAGGATATATGTCGTCACAGTGGCCACAGGATATATGTCGTCACACTGGACACAGGATATATGTCGTCACACTGGACAATGGCTATATGTCACGCTGGACACAGGATATATGTCGTCACACTGGACACAGGATATATGTCGTCACACTGGACACAGGATATATGTCGTCACAGTGGACACAGGATATATGTCGTCACAGTGGACACAGGATATATGTCGTCACACTAGGCAATGGATATAGGTCACGCTGGACACAGGATATATGCCGGCACACATTACATGTCACACTGGACACAGGATATATGTTGTGACTTGTGACACTGGACACAGGATATATTGTCGTCACACTGGCCACTGGATATATGTCGTCACACTGGACAATGGATATATGTCACGCTGGACACAGGATATATGTCGTCACACTGGACACAGGATATATGTCGTCACACTAGACACAGGATATATGTCGTCACAGTGGACACAGGAAATATGTCGTCACACTGGACAATGGATATAGGTCACGCTGGACACAGGATATATGCCGGCACACATTACATGTCACACTGGACACAGGATATATGTTGTGACTTGTGACACTGGACACAGGATATATTGTCGTCACACTGGCCACTGGATATATGTCGTCACACTGGACACAGGATATATGTCGTCACACTGGACACAGGATATATGTCACGCTGGGCACAGGATATATGTCGTCACACTGGACACAGGATATATGTCGTCACACTGGACACAGGATATATGTCGTCACACTGGACACAGGATATATGTCGTCACACTGGACACTGGATATATGTCGTCACAGTGGACACAGGATATATGTCGTCACACTGGACAATGGATATATGTCACGCTGGGCACAGGATATATGTCGTCACACTGGACACAGGATATATGTCGTCACACTGGACACAGGATATATGTAGTCCCAGTGGACACAGGATATATGTCGTCACACTGGACAATGGATATAGGTCACGCTGGACACAGGATATATGCCGGCACACATTACGGGGGACATTTACCAAAATGGATTCTTAGAAAAAAGGTGTATTCGTAGGGAGAAATACACCTTTTTTTTACGAATTTGTATTTTCGGGATTTACAATCCCAAAAATACAACAATTCGTAGTCCTAAAGATGGAACATTCGTATTTGTATTTACAAATACGAATGTCTACACCATCGATAGAATACGCCAGAAATCACCATTCAAAAGAATGGTGGTTCCTGATTTACTAAGCAGCCGTACTCACTGGCGGAGATACCGTAAGGCAGCCCCCGCCGCTGCTTGGGGGAGCGGGGGCTGCGTGGGCGCTGGGTGCTGGACTTGTGGCAGAGAAAATAGTTTTTGCGGGCAGCGGGAGCGGGGGCGCCGGACAAGTGAGTGTCCGGCTGCGCAGTGCGCAAACTACACAGTATGCGGCTGCTGCTTATTGTGCCCATCTCCTAGGACCGCCCGTCCACCGCCGCCTGCCACTGCCCACCGCCTGCCGCTGCCCGTGCGCTCGCTGAGTCGGCGCGGGCGCGGCCATGATGGATCTGTAAAAAAAAAAAAAATTGACGGGCGGGCAAGGTATCCAATGGGAGGGGGTGGGCGTCCGGGGGGCGTGGCCTTGTAGTGTCAGACTGAGGCAGGGGAAGCAGCAGTGTCTGCTGGTCCCTGCCTCAGCTTCCTTCAACTGCTCCTACATCATCACATCACACGCTGGAGCCTGGAGGAGCAGGGAAGCCAGCAGGAGGGAAGAACAGGAGAAAGTGAGGGAAAAGGAGAGACAAAGTCGTCCCACCCAGTGACAAACTTGTTAACAGAGGTTTGTTTTTTATACACCAGTACTATTAAAAAAAGTATATGTGTATATAGGAACCTGCTGTGTGGTCTATGCTGTGCCTTATTATTGGATGCCTATGTTGATCAGCTCCTGATGAAGGTCCCTAGATGGACTGAAACGCTACGTAACGTTGAGTATACCATGATACCACATGTCTGATGATTCACCAAATACACAGCTGATTTTATTTTGCATTTAAAAAAAACCTGGAGAGTGCGTCCTTTTTTTCGTTTATACATACGAATTTGCTTGCCAATTCTGGATGACACCCTAGGAGTTGCACTATGATGGATGGAGTGCGATCTTGTACTACATAATATATGTATTTATATATAGATATATATACACACCTACACACACACACACAGACTGTATAGGTGGGATCAGGCAGCCTGGAGCACCGTAGTAAGGGGACGCAGGCGCATCTTCCGGGGGCTGGCGAATCTACCGCCAGCCCCTGCAAGAATGACGGGCACTCCATCTGTATGTATATATATGCATATGGAGTGCCCATCATTCTTGCAGGGGCTGGCGGTAGATTTGCCAGCCGCCAGAAGGGAAAGTGCGCACACAAGATGCGCGTGCGTTCCCTTACTACGGTGCTCCATGCCGCCTGATCCCTCCTTTCTGCTCCCCCCTAAACCTGCACGTCTCCCTGAAGTGGAGACGGGCAGGGTACAAGTCCCCTGCCGCCTGGAAATAGGGACGCGCGTGCGTGTGGGATGCTTGCGCGTCCCAGTCAGATGGAGCGCCGGCTCGCTAGCAGGGGCGTTCTGGTGAGTCCCAGCACTGGCTGAGAGGTGCTCCATCTGTACATTGTGAATATATATATATATATATATATATATACATTTATATATATATGCGCATGTGTGTGTATATATATATATATATATATATATATATATATATATATATATATATATATGCCTTACCGAAATGCCATGTGGGGGGGGGGGGGGGGGGGGGCGCAGTAATATTTTTGGCAGGGGGGAGCAAAATTTATAGTTACGCCTCTGGCCGTACTGATAATACGGCTGCTTAGTGGTGTAAAACACCCACGCAAATACGACAGGAAAAAAGAACACCATTTTCATGTCGTATTTGCGTTTTAGCCTGCACGGATCAGTCAGATCCGTGCAGGCTTCAGTGTAAAAAAATAGAAAAATTAAATAAATAAAAAAAAAAACTGGCGTGGGGTCCCCCCCACAGCCGAAACCAGCACCAGGCTGACAGAGGCTGGAGCCGGTAATTAAAAATCAGGGAACCCGACAAATAGGGGTTCCCTGATTTTTAACAACCAGCCCCAGGCTCCTGCTCTGGGGCTGGTTCCCAAAATACGGGGGACAAAATGACTAGGGGTCCCCCGTATTTTAAGAACCAGCCCCAGGCAAAACCAGCCAGCAGGGTAATGCCACAGCCGGGGGGAGACTTTTTATACAAGTCCCCCCGGCCAAAGCATTAACCCTACCGACCAGTCAGCCTGGCCAGGGGCCCTGGGGGAGTGGGGACCCCCCCAATAAAGGGGTCCCCCCCCTCCAGGACTTACCTGACCAGGCTGAAGCCTGGTGCTGTCCTCGATGCCCCTGGGCGGTGGGCATCGAGCTGATAGCGGTGTAAAAAATAAAAAAAACTATTGTTTTTTACTGTGGCACTACAAGTGCCAGCAAGCCTCCCCAGCAAGCTGGGACTTGGAGAACCACAAGTCCCAGCCTGCTGGGCATTAAAGGGCCCGCTGGGTCTTGTAGTGCCACAGTAAAAAAAAATAGTTAAATAAAACACACTGACACCCATTTTAAATAAAAGTTTAATACACACATTACATACATACTGATACTTACCTTTCTTGATCCCGTAGGTAGCCCTGGTCCTGATGTCCTGTGTCGTCCTCCAGGTCCATGTCGGCTGTCTGCGTCGTCCTCCAGGTCCATGTCGACGGTCCGTGTCGTCCTCCAGGTCCATGGCGGTGTCCGGGTCCGAAGAAATCCATGTTGGAGCTGTGGAAGGAAATCCTACTCACCTGGTCCTGCGCTGAAGAAGTATTCTCTTGATCCGACGTAATCCAGGTAATCTTCATGCTGTCGGCGCTCCCCGCTGTCTCCGCTGTCTCCGCTGTCTCTGCATCGTGCTGAGGAGAGATGCTGAGAAGTTTCATATTCGGCGCCTCTCCTCAGACTGAATTCTATTGGCCGCCTAGCAGGCCAAACAGGAGCCGACTTTCTCGGCTCCTGATTGGCCTGCTAGGCGGCCAATAGAATTCAGTCTGAGGAGAGGCGCCGAATATGAAACATCTCAGCATCTCTCCTCAGCGCGATGCAGAGACAGCGGAGACAGCGGAAAGCGCCGACAGCTGTGAAGATTACCTGGATTACGTCGGATCAAGAGAAGACTTCTTCAGCGCAGGACCAGGTGAGTAGGATTTCCTTCCACAGCTCCAACATGGATTTCTTCGGACCCGGACACCGCCATGGACCTGGAGGACGACACGGACCGTCGACATGGACCTGGAGGACGACGCAGACAGCCGACATGGACCTGGAGGACAACACAGGACATCAGGACCAGGGCTACCTACGGGATCAAGAAAGGTAAGTATCAGTATGTATGTAATGTGTGTATTAAACTTTTATTTAAAATGGGTGTCAGTGTGTTTTATTTAACTATTTTTTTTACTGTGGCACTACAAGACCCAGCGGGCACTTTAATGCCCAGCAGGCTGGGACTTGTGGTTCTCCAAGTCCCAGCTTGCTGGGGAGGCTTGCTGGCACTTGTAGTGCCACAGTAAAAAACAATAGTTTTTTCTATTTTTTACACCGCTATCAGCTTGATGCCCACCGCCCAGGGGCATCGAGGACAGCACCAGGCTTCAGCCTGGTCAGGTAAGTCCTGGAGGGGGGGACCCCTTTATTGGGGGGTCCCCACTCCCCCAGGGCCCCTGGCCAGGCTGACTGGTCGGTAGAGTTAATGCTTTGGCCGGGGGGACTTGTATAAAAAGTCTCCCCCCGGCTGTGGCATTACCCTGCTGGCTGGTTTTGCCTGGGGCTGGTTCTTAAAATACGGGGGACCCCTAGTCATTTTGTCCCCCGTATTTTGGGAACCAGCCCCAGAGCAGGAGCCTGGGGCTGGTTGTTAAAAATCAGGGAACCCCTATTTGTCGGGTTCCCTGATTTTTAATTACCGGCTCCAGCCTCTGTCAGCCTGGTGCTGGTTTCGTCTGTGGGGGGGACCCCACGCCAGTTTTTTTTTTATTTATTTATTTATTTAATTTTTTTTTACACCTTGCAGCCTGCACGGATCTGACTGATCCATGCAGACTGCCTACAAATAATTCGTATTAGCAGCCGTATATACGGCTGCTAATACGAATTCCTACGACATCGGAGGGTTACAAAGCAGTCGTATATGACTGCTTTGTAACTGATCCTCCGGAACACGACTTTGCATACGACTTAAACAGTCGTATGCAGTCATAGGGAAAATACCAATACGAAAAACTAGGTTTTTCATATTGGTAAATTTCCCCTTACATGTCACACTGGACACAGGATATATGTCGTCACACTGGACAATGGATATATGTCACGCTGGACACAGGATATATGCCGGCACACATTACATGTCACACTGGACACAGGATATATGTTGTGACTTGTGACACTGGACACAGGATATATTGTCGTCACACTGGCCACTGAATATATGTCGTCACACTGGACACAGGATATATGTCGTCACACTGGACAATGGATATATGTCACGCTGGACACAGGATATATGTCGTCACACTGGACACAGGATATATGTCGTCACACTGGACACAGGATATATGTCGTCACAGTGGACACAGGATATATGTCGTCACAGTGGACACAGGATATATGTCGTCACACTGGACAATGGATATAGGTCACGCTGGACACAGGATATATGTCGTCACACTGGATATATGTCACGCTGGACACAGGATATATGCCGGCACACATTACATGTCACACTGGACACAGGATATATGTTGTGACTTGTGACACTGGACACAGGATATATTGTCGTCACACTGGCCACTGGATATATGTCGTCACACTGGACACAGGATATATGTTGTCACACTGGACAATGGATATATGTCACGCTGGGCACAGGATATATGTCGTCACACTGGACACAGGATATATGTCGTCACACTGGACACAGGATATATGTCGTCACAGTGGACACAGGATACATGTCGTCACACTGGACAATGGATATAGGTCACGCTGGACACAAGATATATGTCGTCACACTGGAGAATGGATATATGTCACGCTGGGCACAGGATATATGTCGTCACACTAGACGCAGGATATATGTCGTCACACTGGACACAGGATATATGTCGTCACAGTGGACACAGGATACATGTCGTCACACTGGACAATAGATATAGGTCACGCTGGACACAGGATATATGTCGTCACAGTGGACACAGGATATATGTCGTCACACTGGGCAATGGATATAGGTCACGCTGGACACAGGATATATTCCGGCACATATTACATGTCACACTGGACACAGGATATATGTTGTGACTTGTGACACTGGACACAGGATATATGTCGTCACACTGGACACAGGATATATGTCGTCACACTAGACACAGGATATATGTCGTCACACTGGACACAGGATATATGTCGTCACACTGGACACAGGATATATGTCGTCACACTGGACACAGGATATATGTCGTCACACTGGACACAGGATATATGTCGTCACACTGGACACTGGATATATGTCGTCACACTGGACACAGGATATATGTCGTCACACTGGACACAGGATATATGTCGTCACAGTGGACACAGGATATATGTCGTCACACTGGACAATGGATATAGGTCACGCTGGACACAGGATATATGCCGTCACACTGGACAATGGATATATGTCGTCACACTGGACACAGGATATATGTCGTCACACTGGACACAGGATATATGTCGTCACACTAGACACAGGATATATGTCGTCACACTGGACACAGGATATATTGTCGTCACACTGGCCACTGGATATATGTCGTCACACTGGACACAGGATATATGTCGTCACACTGGACACAGGATATATGTCGTCACAGTGGACACAGGATATATGTCGTCACACTGGACAATGGATATAGGTCACGCTGGACACAGGATATATGCCGGCACACATTACATGTCACATTGGACACAGGGTATATGTCGTCACACTGGACACAGGATATATTGTCGTCACACTGGACACAGGATATATTGTCGTCACACTGGACACAGGATATATGTCATCACACTGGACACAGGATATATGTCGTCACACTGGACACAGGATATATGTCATCACACTGGACACAGGATATATGTCATCACACTGGACACAGGATATATTGTCGTCACACTGGACACAGGATATATGTCATCACACTGGACACAGGATATATGTCGTCACACTGGACACAGGATATATGTCGTCACACTAGACAATGGATATATGTCACGCGGGACACAGGATATATGTCGTCACACTGGACACAGGATATATGTCGTCACAGTGGACACAGGATATATGTCGTCACACTGGACAATGGATATAGGTCACGCTGGACACAGGATATATGCCGGCACACATTACATGTCACACTGGACACAGGATATATGTTGTGACTTGTGACACTGGACACAGGATATATTGTCGTCACACTGGCCACAGGATATATGTCGTCACACTGGACACAGGATATATGTCGTCACACTGGACACAGGATATATGTCGTCACACTGGACACAGGATATATGTCGTCACACTAAATATATATGTCGTCACACTGGACACAGGATATATGTCGTCACACTGGACAATGGATATATGTCGTCACACTGGACACAGGATATATGTCGTCACACTGGACACAGGATATGTCGTCAGTCGTCACACAGGACAGGACACAGGATATTTGTCGTGAGTGACTCGTGACACTGGACAATGGATAAGATATAGGCTGTCACACTGGACACAGCCCCTTGTATTACTGCAGCCCCTGTACACAGTGTACTACTCAGCAGCACTGCAGCCCCTGCGTGTGAGCACTGCAGCACTGAGTTAGTTAGTTAAATCACAAAAAAAACACAGGGTTCAGGGCTAAATAAAATAAATCACAACACAGGGCTTAGGGCTAAATAAATCAAGACAGGGCACGGGCCACAGGACAGCCCCTGGACAGTGCACACTGCAGCCCCTGCGTGTGAGCACTGCAGCACCTAGTTAGTTAAATCACACTACAGGGCTCAGGCCTATAAACAGTCACAAGTCTACAACACAGGGCAGTATACCTCCCAACTTTTGACTTGAACAAATAGGGACACTCGCGCGGCATCGCCGCGAGCGTCCGAAAAAGGGGTGGGGCGTACGCAAATGAGGGCGTGGCTTATGCTAATTAGCCGCAACCTCATTTTCATACGAGAATAGACGCTGTGCGCATGCGCACAGCGTCTATTCTACTAGATTGGGGGGTCTCCCAACTGCCACCCCCCACAGCGGGACAATGCCTGCCGCGGGTGGGACAGCGGGACAGGACCCGAAAATCGGGACTGTCCCTCTAAAATCGTGACAGTTGGGAGGTATGGGGCAGTGAGGGCAGGTCACGGAGCACAGCGCAGCACGGAGCACATGGCACGGAGCACAGCACAGGGCAGTGAGGGCACAGGTCAGGTCATGGAGCACATGGCACAGAGCACAGCACGGAGCACACAGAGCTTCCCAACCACCCTCTTCCCTCTCCAAGATTGGAGTGAAGATGGCGGGGCGCGCGTGCGTCTTTTATAAGATCCCGCTCCTGCGAGAATCCGACAGCGCGATGATGACGTTTGACCTCGTTATTGGTCCGGAATTCAGGCAGGAACTCCCGAGCCGGCTCGGATCTGGCCCTGATCCCCGATATTCGGATCTGTCGGATCTCGGGAATCCGGACCCGCTCATCTCTAGTTTTAACGCATTGTTTCCTTAATACATCCCTCCCTTACTGCCCTCAAACCATGCAATGGACCAGAGAGCAGCTGCCAGGAGAAAGAGACAGGAGCCTTACAATAAAGTGGGAGATTGTGAGATTAGTGCAGTTCTGGTTCTGTTATGTTTGAGTATTTATTTATTATGATGTTTAACATTTTCCTGACCACTTATCTTACTTAAATGTGTGAAACAGCCAGTACTATATAGGCCATCTCTACTGTTACATATTAATACTGTATTCCATACTGTACCCAGTGTATTAAAATACCAATTTTCAGGGCTGTTACCGCAGCCCCAGACTCCTGTACTTACCCCAATGTGCTGCAGAGTGCGAGATTTGGGATTACATTTGGAAACCCCCCCTCTAAAAATCCTGCGTTTCCCGCTGACAGTAGGTAACAATCCTCCACAAATCCGGGGGCGCTGCACCAAAGCATCGCTGTGTCAGATCAGCCTTACTTATAGGTATAATAGGGGCGACCTAGGGCAAAAAACTGGTGTCAGCCTTTTTTGTGTGTGGACAATTTCTATGTTGAATATTGCGTGTGTCGACCTTTGTCAATATCGACCAAGTCCATGTCAACCATTTTCACATGTCGACCTATTGGCAATATAAATCAACCACAAGACAGACTAGTGCAGTGACCTGCTATGTACAGCAATAGCACAGCAGATGGGTATCCGATCCCTGTGTCGACAGTCATTAGGTCAACTACTGGTTGACACTGACAAGGACAACACCTAAGATTGGTCGACAGACCAAAAGTTGACATTGACAGAAGGTCGACACAAATGGTCTTGGTCACTGGTGAAAAGGTTGACACAAGTTTTTTCACATTTTTTTGTGCAGACCGACTTCGCTCATACGTAACTATCCATGTGGGCACAGAGGGAGAATATAACAGTGTGCGGAGCGCGCCATGCGCTGTCCGTGTGGGCACAGAGGGAGAATATAACAGTGTGCGGAGCGCGCCATGCGCTGTCCGTGTGGGCACAGAGGGAGAATATAACAGTGTGAGGAGCACGCCATGCGCTGTCCGTGTGGGCACTGAGGGAGAACATAACAGTGTGCGGAGCGCGCCATGCGCTGTCCGTGTGGGCACAGAGGGAGAATATAACAGTGTGCGGAGTGCGCCATGCGCTGTCCGTGTGGGCACAGAGGGAGAATATAACAGTGTGCGGAGCGTGCCATGCGCTGTCCGTGTGGGCACAGAGGGAGAATGTAACAGTGTGCGGAGCGCGCCATGCGCTGTCCGTGTGGGCACAGAGGGAGAATATAACAGTGTGCGGAGCGCGCCATGCACTGTCCATGTGGGCACAGAGGGAGAATATAATAGTGTGCGGAGCGCGACATGCGCTGTCCGTGCGGGCACAGAGGGAGAACGTAACAGTGTGCGGAGCGTGCCATGCGCTGTCCGTGTGGGCACAGAGGGAGAATATAACAGTGTGCAGAGCGCGACATGCGCTGTCCGTGCGGGCACAGAGGGAGAATATAACAGTGTGCAGAGCGCGACATGCGCTGTCCGTGTGGGCACAGAGGGAGAACATAACAGTGTGCGGAGCGCGCCATGCGCTGTCTGTGTGGGCACAGAGGGAGAATATAACAGTGTGCGGAGCGCGCCATGCGCTGTCCGTGTGGGCACAGAGGGAGAACATAACAGTGTGCGGAGCGCGCCATGCGCTGTCCGTGCGGGCACAGAGGGAGAACATAACAGTGTGCAGAGCGCGCCATGCGATTAGTCGCGGTACACTCATACACTGTCCGTGTCGTCATATACACTAAAAACCGCTAAAACAGGCCATGCTTCGGGCTTGCTGCGCTCAGCACACTATTATAGTCTCCCACCACGCCTAGTGGATGGTAGGGCATGAAATACCACCTGTCGGCACATGTTGTGTCGACATGGACACCGAAACGTACCACCATGCTCCGGGCACGGGGCCTCACTGCGCTCGGCACACTGTTTTATTCTGCCACCACGCCCTAGTGGATGGTAAGGCATGAAATGCCGTCCTGTCTCCACATTTTGGCTCAAAAAACAGTAAAAGGCCCCATGTCGACCTAATGACCCTGTCGACAACCCATGTCGACCTTAAGTCATGTTGACCTAATGCTTGTCGACATCATACTGATGACCCAATGACTGTATCCCAACAGCTGGAGGGCCGACGGTTCCCCATCCCTGTTCTGTACCATAACCCGGCAGACAGGAGGGCACCTTTAGAGAGTGCAACACACACATGGACCACTAGGTGGCGGTGTTGTATTGTCTCAATCACAGAAAGACAATTTATTTATTAACAGTTCCTTACATAGCGCACACATATTCTGCGGCGCTGTACAGAGATGGGGTGATTCATTACTGCTCGCTAAGCAGCGGTCGCCGGTGAAAAGGTTGAAACAAGTTTTTTCACATTTTTTTGTGCAGACCGACTTCGCTCATACGTAACTATCCGTGTGGGCACAGAGGGAGAATATAACAGTGTGCGGAGCGCGCCAGGCGCTGTCCGTGTGGGCACAGACGGAGAATGTAACAGTGTGCGGAGCGCGCCAGGCGCTGTCCATGTGGGCACAGAGGGAGAATGTAACAGTGTGCGGAGCGCGACATGCGCTGTCCGTGCAGGCACAGAGGGAGAATATAACAGTGTGCGGGGCGCGCCATGCGCTGTCCGTGTGGGCACAGAGGGAGAATATAACAGTGTGAGGAGCACGCCATGCGCTGTCCGTGTGGGCACAGAGGGAGAATATAACAGTGTGCGGAGCGCGCCATGCGCTGTCCATGTGGGCACAGAGGGAGAATATAATAGTGTGCGGAGTGCGCCATGCACTGTCCGTGTGGGCACAGAGGGAGAATATAATAGTGTGCGGAGCGCGACATGCGCTGTCCGTGCAGGCACAGAGGGAGAATATAACAGTGTGCGGGGCGCGCCATGCGCTGTCCGTGTGGGCACATAGGGAGAATATAACAGTGTGAGGAGCACGCCATGCGCTGTCCGTGTGGGCACAGAGGGAGAATATAACAGTGTGCGGAGCGCGCCATGCGCTGTCCATGTGGGCACAGAGGGAGAATATAATAGTGTGCGGAGCGCGACATGCGCTGTCCGTGCGGGCACAGAGGGAGAATATAACAGTGTGCAGAGCGCGACATGCGCTGTCCGTGCGGGCACAGAGGGAGAACATAACAGTGTGCGGAGCGCGCCATGCGATTAGTCGCGGTACACTCATACACTGTCCGTGTCGTCATATACACTAAAAACCGCTAAAACAGGCCATGCTTCGGGCTTGCTGCGCTCAGCACACTATTATAGTCTCCCACCACGCCCTAGTGGATGGTAAGGCATGAAATGCCACCTGTCGGCACATGTTGTGTCGACATGGACACCGAAACGTACCACCATGCTCCGGGCACGGGGCCTCACTGCGCTCGGCACACTGTTTTATTCTGCCACCATGCCCTAGTGGATGGTAAGGCATGAAATGCCGCCTGTCTCCACATTTTGGCTCAAAAAACATTAAAAGGCCCCATGTCGACCTAATGACCCTGTCGACAACCCATGTCGACCTTAAGTCATGTTGACCTAATGCTTGTCGACATCATACTGATGACCCAATGACTGTATCCCAACAGCTGGAGGGCCGACGGTTCCCCATCCCTGTTCTGTACCATAACCCGGCAGACAGGAGGGCACCTTTAGAGAGTGCAACACACACATGGACCACTAGGTGGCGGTGTTGTATTGTCTCAATCACAGAAAGACAGTTTATTTATTAACAGTTCCTTACATAGCGCACACATATTCTGCGGCGCTGTACAGAGATGGGGTGATTCATTACTGCTCGCTAAGCAGCGGTCGCCGGTGAAAAGGTTGAAACAAGTTTTTTCACATTTTTTTGTGCAGACCGACTTCGCTCATACGTAACTATCCGTGTGGGCACAGAGGGAGAATAGAACAGTGTGCGGAGCGCACCAGGCGCTGTCCATGTGGGCACAGAGGGAGAATGTAACAGTGTGCGGAGCGCGACATGCGCTGTCCGTGCAGGCACAGAGGGAGAACATGCGCTGTCCGTGTGGGCACAGAGGGAGAATATAACAGTGTGCGGAGCGCGCCATGCGCTGTCCGTGTGGGCACAGAGGGAGAACGTAACAGTGTGCGGAGTGCGCCATGCGCTGTCCGTGTGGGCACAGATGGAGAACGTAACAGTGTGCGCAGCGCGCCATGCGCTGTCCGTGTGGGCACAGAGGGAGAACGTAACAGTGTGCGTAGCGCGCCATGCGCTGTCCGTGTGGGCACAGAGGGAGAATATAACAGTGTGCGGAGCGCGCCATGCGCTGTCCGTGTGGGCACAGAGGGAGAACATAACAGTGTGCGGAGCGCGCCATGCGCTGTCCGTGTGGGCACAGAGGGAGAACGTAACAGTGTGCGGAGCGCGCCATGCGCTGTCCGTGTGGGCACAGAGGAAGAACATAACAGTGTGCGGAGCGCGCCATGCGCTGTCCGTGTAGGCACAGAGGGAAAACATAACAGTGTGCGGAGCGCGCCATGCGCTGTCCGTGTGGGCACAGAGGGAGAACATAACAGTGTGCGGAGCGCGCCATGCGCTGTCCGTGTGGGCACAGAGGGAGAATATAACAGTGTGCGGAGCGCGCCATGCGCTGTCCATGTGGGCACAGAGGGAGAATATAACAGTGTGCGGAGTGCGCCATACGCTGTCCGTGTGGGCACAAAGGGAGAATATAACAGTGTGCGGAGCGCGTCATGCGCTGTCCGTGTGGGCACAGAGGGAGAATATAACAGTGTGCGGAGCGCGCCATGCGCTGTCCATGTGGGCACAGAGGGAGAATATAATAGTGTGCGGAGTGCGCCATGCACTGTCCGTGTGGGCACAGAGGGAGAATATAATAGTGTGCGGAGCGCGACATGCGCTGTCCGTGCGGGCACAGAGGGAGAATATAACAGTGTGCAGAGCGCGACATGCGCTGTCCGTGCAGGCACAGAGGGAGAATATAACAGTGTGCAGAGCGCGACATGCGCTGTCCGTGTGGGCACAGAGGGAGAATATAACAGTGTGCGGAGCGCGCCATGCGCTGTCCGTGTGGGCACAGAGGGAGAACGTAACAGTGTGCGGAGTGCGCCATGCGCTGTCTGTGTGGGCACAGATGGAGAACGTAACAGTGTGCGCAGCGCGCCATGCGCTGTCCGTGTGGGCACAGAGGGAGAACGTAACAGTGTGCGTAGCGCGCCATGCGCTGTCCGTGTGGGCACAGAGGGAGAACATAACAGTGTGAGGAGCGCGCCATGCGCTGTCCGTGTGGGCACAGATGGAGAACGTAACAGTGTGCGGAGCGCGCCATGCGCTGTCCGTGTGGGCACAGAGGGAGTACGTAACAGTGTTCGGAGCGCGCCATGCGCTGTCCGTGTGGGCACAGAGGGAGAACATAACAGTGTGCGGAGCGCGCCATGCGCTGTCCGTGTAGGCACAGAGGGAAAACATAACAGTGTGCGGAGCGCGCCATGCGCTGTCCGTGTGGGCACAGAGGGAGAACATAACATTGTGCGGAGCGCGCCATGCGCTGTCCGTGTGGGCACAGAGGGAGAATATAACAGTGTGCGGAGCGCGCCATGCTCTGTCCATGTGGGCACAGAGGGAGAATATAACAGTGTGCAGAGTGCGCCATGCGCTGTCTGTGTGGGCACAAAGGGAGAATATAACAGTGTGCGAAGCGCGCCATGCGCTGTCCGTGTGGGCACAGAGGGAGAATATAACAGTGTGCGGAGCGCGCCATGCGCTGTCCATGTGGGCACAGAGGGAGAATATAATAGTGTGCGGAGTGCGCCATGCACTGTCCGTGTGGGCACAGAGGGAGAATATAATAGTGTGCGGAGCGCGACATGCGCTGTCCGTGCGGGCACAGAGGGAGAATATAACAGTGTGCAGAGCGCGACATGCGCTGTCCGTGCAGGCACAGAGGGAGAATATAACAGTGTGCAGAGCGCGACATGCGCTGTCCGTGTGGGCACAGAGGGAGAACATAACAGTGTGCAGAGCGCGCCATGCGCTGTCCGTGTGGGAACAGAGGGAGAATATAACAGTGTGCGAAGCGCGCCATGCGCTGTCCGTGTGGGCACAGAGGGAGAATATAACAGTGTGCGGAGCGCGCCATGCGCTGTCCATGTGGGCACAGAGGGAGAATATAATAGTGTGCGGAGTGCGCCATGCACTGTCCGTGTGGGCACAGAGGGAGAATATAATAGTGTGCGGAGCGCGACATGCGCTGTCCGTGCAGGCACAGAGGGAGAATATAACAGTGTGCAGAGCGCGACATGCGCTGTCCGTGTGGGCACAGAGGGAGAACATAACAGTGTGCAGAGCGCGACATGCGCTGTCCGTGCGGGCACAGAGGGAGAACGTAACAGTGTGCGGAGCGCGCCATGCGATTAGTCGCGGTACACTCATACACTGTCCGTTTCGTCATGTACACTAAAAACCGCTAAAACAGGCCATGCTTCGGGCTTGCTGCGCTCGGCACACTATTATAGTCTCCCACCACGCCTAGTGGATGGTAGGGCATGAAATACCACCTGTCGGCACGTCGTGTCAACATGGACACCGAAACGTACCGCCATGCTCCGGGCACGGGGCCTCGCTGCGCTCGGCACACTGTTTTATTCTGCCGCCACGCCCTAGTGGATGGTAAGGCATGAAATGCCGCCTGTCTCCACATTTTGGCTCAAAAAACAGTAAAAGGCCCCATGTTGACCTAATGACCCTGTCGACTTAACCCAAGTCGACCTTAAGTCATGTTGACCTAATGCTTGTCGACATCATACTGATGACCCAATGACTGTATCCCAACAGCTGGAGGGCCGACGGTTCTGTACCATAACCCGGCAGACAGGAGGGCACCTTTAGAGAGTGCAACACACACATGGACCACTAGGTGGCGGTGTTGTATTGTCTCAATCATAGAAAGACAATTTATATATTAACAGTTCCTTACATAGCGCACACATATTCTGCGGCGCTGTACAGAGATGGGGTGATTCATTACTGCTCGCTAAGCAGCGGTCGTTCACTGTTGAGCGAGCGGCCTTCGGAATAGAGTTTTATTTCCATTGGAGGCAGCCGATGAGGGGAAGGGCACTGACGTCATGTGACAGCATCCGACCTCCCCCGTCAGGCATCGGCCCGCCTGCGTTGCAGCATTTTCATGGGGACGCACATAAACCGCTGGGCGCTCCCTTGCCCGACCCCTGGAGTAACCGGCTCGGCGAGTGTGAAAAACCTGCGAGCACATGCGTAGACCCCCTACTACCACAACGGGGCCAAATCTGCCCCGTTCTGAACACTACTGAATCACCCCCAATATTTGTGGCACCAGAAATGCACATGGCAGCTCCTACAGCCACACTATGGATGAACGGACAAACATGGGAACAAAGTGCAGCAAAGATCTATTGTGTATGTTGTCCATCTGCTGAGGGACGCCAGACATGTGTTACCACAGGGGGGCCCTAGATAGTAGGGAGCCAGTGGTACTGTCCCCCCTGAGCCCTACCTTAATCCAGCCCTGGGGGGACACCAGACAAGTGTTAGCACAGGGGGACAGAGGCGGCCACGCCACCAGCCAAAGGGGGGGCCCAAGATAGAGGGGGGCCCAGGGGTACTGCAACCCTGAGCCCCCTTAATCTGGCCCTGGGAAGACACCAGACAAGTGCTAGCACACGGGGACAGAGGCGGCCAGGCTGTATCCACAGAGATTGTCAGGGTGTTCAGGTTTGTGCGTTTGGCTTTGATTGTGTCATGCTGCATATGTTATTGTGTGCGTGCACTTATCAGTGTGTCAGGGTGTCAGTGTACTTATCAGAATCAGCTTTAATGGCCAAGAGCGAGGGGTTAATGGTTCCTCACAGCACCTGTCTCACTGACGGCCATCATTCACAAGGAGGGAAGTGCTAGGGGTTAATGGTTTCTCACCACACCTGTCTCACTGACGGCCATCATTCACAAGGAGGGAAGTGCGAGGGGTTAATGGTTCTTACCGCACCTGTCTCAGTGACGGCCATCATTCACAAGGAGGGAAGTGCGAGGGGTTAATGGTTCTTACCGCACCTGTCTCACTGACGGCCATCATTCACAAGGAGGGAAGTGCGAGGGGTTAATGGTTTCTCACCGCACCTGTCTCACTGACGGCCATCATTCACAAGGAGGGAAGTGCGAGGGGTTAATGGTTTCTCACCGCACCTGTCTCACTGACGGCCATCATTCACAAGGAGGTAAGTGCGAGGGGTTAATGGTTTCTCACTGCACCTGTCTCACTGACGGCCATCATTCACACGGAGGGAAGAGCGAGGGGTTAATGGTTTCTCACAGCATCTGTCTCACTGACGGCTGTCATTCACAAGGAGGGAAGAGCGAGGGGTTAATGGTTTCTCACCGCACCTGTCTCACTGACGGCCATCATTCACAAGGAGGGTAGTGCGAGGGGTTAATGGTTTCTTACCGCCCCTGTCTCACTGACGGCCATCATTCACAAGGAGGGTAGTGCGCAGGGTTAATGGTTTCTCACCTCACCTGTCTCACTGACGGCCATCATTCACAAGGAGGGAAGTGCGAGGGGTTAATGGTTTCTCACAGCACCTGTCTCACTGACGGCCATTATTCACAAGGAGGGAAGTGCGCAGGGTTAATGGTTTCTCACCGCACCTGTCTCACTGACGGCCATCATTCACAAGGAGGGAAGTGCGAGGGGTTAATGGTTTCTCACAGCACCTGTCTCACTGACGGCCATCATTCACAAGGAGGGAAGTGCTAGGGGTTAATGGTTTCTCACCACACCTGTCTCACTGACGGCCATCATTCACAAGGAGGGAAGTGCGAGGGGTTAATGGTTCTTACCGCACCTGTCTCACTGACGGCCATCATTCACAAGGAGGGAAGTGCGAGGGGTTAATGGTTCTTACCGCACCTGTCTCACTGACGGCCATCATTCACAAGGAGGGAAGTGCGAGGGGTTAATGGTTTCTCACCGCACCTGTCTCACTGACGGCCATCATTCACAAGGAGGGAAGTGCGAGGGGTTAATGGTTTCTCACCGCACCTGTCTCACTGACGGCCATCATTCACAAGGAGGTAAGTGCGAGGGGTTAATGGTTTCTCACTGCACCTGTCTCACTGACGGCCATCATTCACACGGAGGGAAGAGCGAGGGGTTAATGGTTTCTCACAGCACCTGTCTCACTGACGGCCATCATTCACAAGGAGGGAAGTGCGAGGGGTTAATGGTTCTTACCGCACCTGTCTCACTGACGGCAATCATTCACAAGGAGGGAAGTGCGAGGGGTTAATGGTTTCTCACCGCACCTGTCTCACTGACTGCCATCATTCACAAGGAGGGAAGTGCGAGGGGTAATGGTTTCTCACCGCACCTGTCTCACTGATGGCCATCATTCACAAGGAGGGAAGTGCGAAGGGTTAATGGTTCTTACCGCACCTGTCTCACTGACGGCCATCATTCACAAGGAGGGAAGTGCGAGGGGTTAATGGTTTCTCACCGCACCTGTCTCACTGACGGCCATCATTCACACAGAGGTAAGTGCGAGGGGTTAATGGTTTCTCACCGCACCTGTCTCACTAACGGCCATCATTCACAAGGAGGGAAGTGCGAGGGGTTAATGGTTTCTCACCGCACCTGTCTCACTGACGGCCATCATTTACAAGGAGGGAAGTGCGAAGGGTTAATGGTTTCTCACCGCACCTGTCTCACTGACGGCCATCATTCACAAGGAGGGAAGTGCGAGGGGTTAATGGTTCTTACCGCACCTGTCTCACTGACGGCCATCATTCACAAGGAGGGAAGTGCGCAGGGTTAATGGTTTCTCACCGCACCTGTCTCACTGACGGACATAATTCACACGGAGGGAAGTGCGAGGGGTTAATGGTTTCTTACCGCACCTGTCTCACTGACCGCCATCATTCACAAAGAGGGAAGTGCGAGGGGTTAATGGTTTCTCACAGCACCTGTCTCACTGACGGCCATCATTTACAAGGAGGGAAATGCGTAGGGTTAATGGTTTCTCACAGCACCTGTCTCACTGACGGCCATCATTCACAAGGAGGGAAGTGCGAGGGGTTAATGGTTTCTCACCGCACCTGTCTCACTGACGGCCATCATTCACAAGGAGGTAAGTGCGCAGGGTTAATGGTTTCTTACCGCCCCTGTCTCACTGACGGCCATCATTCACACAGAGGGAAGTGTGAGGGGTTAATGGTTTCTCACTGCACCTGTCTCACTGACGGCCATCATTCACAAGGAGGGAAGTGCGCAGGGTTAATGGTTTCTCATCGCACCTGTCTCACTGACGGCCATCATTCACAAGGAGGGAAGTGCGAGGGGTTAATGGTTCTTACCGCACCTGTCTCACTGACGGCCATCATTCACAAGAAGGGAAGAGCGCAGGGTTAATGGTTTCTCACAGCACCTGTCTCACTGACGGCCATCATTCACACAGAGGGAAGTGCGAGGGGTTAATGGTTTCTTACCGCTCCTGTCTCACTGATGGCCATCATTCACACGGAGGGAAGTGCGAGGGGTTAATGATTTCTTACCGCACCTCTCTCACTGACGGCCGTCATTCACAAGGAGGGAAGTACGAGAGGGGTTAAGGGTTTCTTACCGCACCTGTCTCACTGACGGCCATCATTCACAAGGAGGGAAGTGCGAGGGGTTAATGGTTTCTCACAGCACCTGTCTCACTGACGGCCATCATTCATAAGGAGGGAAGTGCTAGGGGTTAATGGTTTCTCACCGCACCTGTCTCACTGACGGCCATCATTCACAAGGAGGGAAGTGCGAGGGGTTAATGGTTCTTACCGCACCTGTCTCACTGACGGCCATCATTCACAAGGAGGGAAGTGCGAGGGGTTAATGGTTCTTACCGCACCTGTCTCACTGACGGCCATCATTCACAAGGAGGGAAGTGCGAGGGGTTAATGGTTTCTCACCGCACCTGTCTCACTGACGGCCATCATTCACAAGGAGGGAAGTGCGAGGAGTTAATGGTTTCTCACCGCACCTGTCTCACTGACGGCCATCATTCACAAGGAGGTAAGTGCGAGGGGTTAATGGTTTCTCACTGCACCTGTCTCACTGACGGCCATCATTCACACGGAGGGAAGAGCAAGGGGTTAATGGTTTCTCACAGCACCTGTCTCACTGACGGGCGTCATTCACAAGGAGGGAAGAGCGAGGGGTTAATGGTTTCACACCGCACCTGTCTCACTGACGGCCATCATTCACAAGGAGGGAAGTGCGAGGGGTTAATGGTTCTTACCGCACCTGTCTCACTGACGGCAATCATTCACAAGGAGGGAAGTGCGAGCGGTTAATGGTTTCTCACCGCACCTGTCTCACTGACTGCCATCATTCACAAGGAGGGAAGTGCGAGGGGTTAATGGTTTCTCACCGCACCTGTCTCACTGACGGCCATCATTCACAAGGAGGGAAGTGCGAAGGGTTAATGGTTCTTACCGCACCTGTCTCACTGACGGCCATCATTCACAAGGAGGGAAGTGCGAGGGGTTAATGGTTTCTCACCGCACCTGTCTCACTGACGGCCATCATTCACACAGAGGTAAGTGCGAGGGGTTAATGGTTTCTCACCGCACCTGTCTCACTAACGGCCATCATTCACAAGGAGGGAAGTGCGAGGGGTTAATGGTTTCTCACCGCACCTGTCTCACTGACGGCCATCATTTACAAGGAGGGAAGTGCGAGGGGTTAATGGTTTCTCACCGCACCTGTCTCACTGACGGCCATCATTCACAAGGAGGGAAGTGCGAGGGGTTAATGGTTCTTACCGCACCTGTCTCACTGACGGCCATCATTCACAAGGAGGGAAGTGCGCAGGGTTAATGGTTTCTCACCGCACCTGTCTCACTGATGGCCATCATTCACACGGAGGGAAGTGCGAGGGGTTAATGGTTTCTTACCGCACCTGTCTCACTGACCGTCATCATTCACAAAGAGGGAAGTGCGAGGGGTTAATGGTTTCTCACAGCACCTGTCTCACTGACGGCCATCATTCACAAGGAGGGAAATGCGTAGGGTTAATGGTTTCTCACAGCACCTGTCTCACTGACGGCCATCATTCACAAGGAGAGAAGTGCGAGGGGTTAATGGTTTCTCACCGCACCTGTCTCACTGACGGCCATCATTCACAAGGAGGGAAGTGCGCAGGGTTAATGGTTTCTCATCGCACCTGTCTCACTGACGGCCATCATTCACAAGGAGGGAAGTGCGAGGGGTTAATGGTTCTTACCGCACCTGTCTCACTGACGGCCATCATTCACAAAGAGGGAAGTGCGAGGGGTTAATGGTTTCTCACAGCACCTGTCTCACTGACGGCCATCATTCACAAGGAGGGAAATGCGTAGGGTTAATGGTTTCTTACAGCACCTGTCTCACTGACGGCCATCATTCACAAGGAGGGAAGTGCGAGGGGTTAATGGTTCTTACCGCACCTGTCTCACTGACGGCCATCATTCACAAGGAGGGAAGTGCGAGGGGTTAATGGTTTCTCACCGCACCTGTCTCACTGACGGCCATCATTCACAAGGAGGGAAGTGCGAGGGGTTAATGGTTTCTCACCGCACCTGTCTCACTGACGGCCATCATTCACAAGGAGGTAAGTGCGAGGGGTTAATGGTTTCTCACTGCACCTGTCTCACTGACGGCCATCATTCACACGGAGGGAAGAGCAAGGGGTTAATGGTTTCTCACAGCACCTGTCTCACTGACGGCCGTCATTCACAAGGAGGGAAGAGCGAGGGGTTAATGGTTTCTCACCGCACCTGTCTCACTGACGGCCATCATTCACAAGGAGGGAAGTGCGAGGGGTTAATGGTTCTTACCGCACCTGTCTCACTGACGGCAATCATTCACAAGGAGGGAAGTGCGAGGGGTTAATGGTTTCTCACCGCACCTGTCTCACTGACGGCCATCATTCACAAGGAGGGAAGTGCGAGGGGTTATTGGATTGTCACCGCACCTGTCTCACTGATGGCCATCATTCACAAGGAGGGAAGTGCGAGGGGTTAATGCTTTCTCACTGCACCTGTCTCACTGACGGCCATCATTCACAAGGAGGGAAGTGCAAGGGGTTAATGGTTTCTCACCGCACCTGTCTCACTGACGGCCATCATTCACAAGGAGGGAAGTGCGAGGGGTTAATGGATTGTCACCGCACCTGTCTCACTGACGGCCATCATTCACAAGGAGGGAAGTGCGAGGGGTTAATGGTTTCTCACCGCACCTGTCTCACTGACGGCCATCATTCACACAGAGGTAAGTGCGAGGGGTTAATGGTTTCTCACCGCACCTGTCTCACTAACGGCCATCATTCACAAGGAGGGAAGTGCGAGGGGTTAATGGTTTCTCACCGCACCTGTCTCACTGACGGCCATCATTTACAAGGAGGGAAGTGCGAGGGGTTAATGGTTTCTCACCGCACCTGTCTCACTGACGGCCATCATTCACAAGGAGGGAAGTGCGAGGGGTTAATGGTTCTTACCGCACCTGTCTCACTGACGGCCATCATTCACAAGGAGGGAAGTGCGCAGGGTTAATGGTTTCTCACCGCACCTGTCTCACTGATGGCCATCATTCACACGGAGGGAAGTGCGAGGGGTTAATGGTTTCTTACCGCACCTGTCTCACTGACCGTCATCATTCACAAAGAGGGAAGTGCGAGGGGTTAATGGTTTCTCACAGCACCTGTCTCACTGACGGCCATCATTCACAAGGAGGGAAATGCGTAGGGTTAATGGTTTCTCACAGCACCTGTCTCACTGACGGCCATCATTCACAAGGAGAGAAGTGCGAGGGGTTAATGGTTTCTCACCGCACCTGTCTCACTGAAGGCCATCATTCACAAGGAGGGAAGTGCGCAGGGTTAATGGTTTCTCATCGCACCTGTCTCACTGACGGCCATCATTCACAAGGAGGTAGGTGCGAGGGGTTAATGGTTCTTACCGCACCTGTCTCACTGACGGCCATCATTCACAAAGAGGGAAGTGCGAGGGGTTAATGGTTTCTCACAGCACCTGTCTCACTGACGGCCATCATTCACAAGGAGGGAAATGCGTAGGGTTAATGGTTTCTTACAGCACCTGTCTCACTGACGGCCATCATTCACAAGGAGGGAAGTGCGAGGGGTTAATGGTTCTTACCGCACCTGTCTCACTGACGGCCATCATTCACAAGGAGGGAAGTGCGAGGGGTTAATGGTTTCTCACCGCACCTGTCTCACTGACGGCCATCATTCACAAGGAGGGAAGTGCGAGGGGTTAATGGTTTCTCACCGCACCTGTCTCACTGACGGCCATCATTCACAAGGAGGTAAGTGCGAGGGGTTAATGGTTTCTCACTGCACCTGTCTCACTGACGGCCATCATTCACACGGAGGGAAGAGCAAGGGGTTAATGGTTTCTCACAGCACCTGTCTCACTGACGGCCGTCATTCACAAGGAGGGAAGAGCGAGGGGTTAATGGTTTCTCACCGCACCTGTCTCACTGACGGCCATCATTCACAAGGAGGGAAGTGCGAGGGGTTAATGGTTCTTACCGCACCTGTCTCACTGACGGCAATCATTCACAAGGAGGGAAGTGCGAGGGGTTAAGGGGTTTCTCACCGCACCTGTCTCACTGACGGCCATCATTCACAAGGAGGGAAGTGCGAGGGGTTATTGGATTGTCACCGCACCTGTCTCACTGATGGCCATCATTCACAAGGAGGGAAGTGCGAGGGGTTAATGCTTTCTCACTGCACCTGTCTCACTGACAGCCATCATTCACAAGGAGGGAAGTGCAAGGGGTTAATGGTTTCTCACCGCACCTGTCTCACTGACGGCCATCATTCACAAGGAGGGAAGTGCGAGGGGTTAATGGATTGTCACCGCACCTGTCTCACTGACGGCCATCATTCACAAGGAGGGAAGTGCGAGGGGTTAATGGTTTCTCACTGCACCTGTCTCACTGACGGCCATCATTCACAAGGAGGGAAGTGCGAGGGGTTAATGGTTTCTCACAGCACCTGTCTCACTGACGGCGGTCATTCACAAGGAGGGAAGTGCGAGGGGTTAATGGTTTCTTACCGCACCTGTCTCACTGACGGCCATCATTCACAAGTAGGGAAGTGCGAGGGGTTAATGGTTTCTCACCGCACCTTTCTCACTGACGGCCATCATTCACACAGAGGTAAGTGCGAGGGGTTAATGGTTTCTCACCGCACCTGTCTCACTAACGGCCATCATTCACAAGGAGGGAAGTGCGAGGGGTTAATGGTTTCTCACCGCACCTGTCTCACTGACGGCCATCATTTACAAGGAGGGAAGTGCGAGGGGTTAATGGTTTCTCACCGCACCTGTCTCACTGACGGCCATCATTCACAAGGAGGGAAGTGCGAGGGGTTAATGGTTCTTACCGCACCTGTCTCACTGACGGCCATCATTCACAAGGAGGGAAGTGCGCAGGGTTAATGGTTTCTCACCGCACCTGTCTCACTGATGGCCATCATTCACACGGAGGGAAGTGCGAGGGGTTAATGGTTTCTTACCGCACCTGTCTCACTGACCGTCATCATTCACAAAGAGGGAAGTGCGAGGGGTTAATGGTTTCTCACAGCACCTGTCTCACTGACGGCCATCATTCACAAGGAGGGAAATGCGTAGGGTTAATGGTTTCTCACAGCACCTGTCTCACTGACGGCCATCATTCACAAGGAGAGAAGTGCGAGGGGTTAATGGTTTCTCACCGCACCTGTCTCACTGAAGGCCATCATTCACAAGGAGGGAAGTGCGCAGGGTTAATGGTTTCTCATCGCACCTGTCTCACTGACGGCCATCATTCACAAGGAGGTAGGTGCGAGGGGTTAATGGTTCTTACCGCACCTGTCTCACTGACGGCCATCATTCACAAAGAGGGAAGTGCGAGGGGTTAATGGTTTCTCACAGCACCTGTCTCACTGACGGCCATCATTCACAAGGAGGGAAATGCGTAGGGTTAATGGTTTCTTACAGCACCTGTCTCACTGACGGCCATCATTCACAAGGAGGGAAGTGCGAGGGGTTAATGGTTCTTACCGCACCTGTCTCACTGACGGCCATCATTCACAAGGAGGGAAGTGCGAGGGGTTAATGGTTTCTCACCGCACCTGTCTCACTGACGGCCATCATTCACAAGGAGGGAAGTGCGAGGGGTTAATGGTTTCTCACCGCACCTGTCTCACTGACGGCCATCATTCACAAGGAGGTAAGTGCGAGGGGTTAATGGTTTCTCACTGCACCTGTCTCACTGACGGCCATCATTCACACGGAGGGAAGAGCAAGGGGTTAATGGTTTCTCACAGCACCTGTCTCACTGACGGCCGTCATTCACAAGGAGGGAAGAGCGAGGGGTTAATGGTTTCTCACCGCACCTGTCTCACTGACGGCCATCATTCACAAGGAGGGAAGTGCGAGGGGTTAATGGTTCTTACCGCACCTGTCTCACTGACGGCAATCATTCACAAGGAGGGAAGTGCGAGGGGTTAAGGGGTTTCTCACCGCACCTGTCTCACTGACGGCCATCATTCACAAGGAGGGAAGTGCGAGGGGTTATTGGATTGTCACCGCACCTGTCTCACTGATGGCCATCATTCACAAGGAGGGAAGTGCGAGGGGTTAATGCTTTCTCACTGCACCTGTCTCACTGACAGCCATCATTCACAAGGAGGGAAGTGCAAGGGGTTAATGGTTTCTCACCGCACCTGTCTCACTGACGGCCATCATTCACAAGGAGGGAAGTGCGAGGGGTTAATGGATTGTCACCGCACCTGTCTCACTGACGGCCATCATTCACAAGGAGGGAAGTGCGAGGGGTTAATGGTTTCTCACTGCACCTGTCTCACTGACGGCCATCATTCACAAGGAGGGAAGTGCGAGGGGTTAATGGTTTCTCACAGCACCTGTCTCACTGACGGCGGTCATTCACAAGGAGGGAAGTGCGAGGGGTTAATGGTTTCTTACCGCACCTGTCTCACTGACGGCCATCATTCACAAGTAGGGAAGTGCGAGGGGTTAATGGTTTCTCACCGCACCTTTCTCACTGACGGCCATCATTCACACAGAGGTAAGTGCGAGGGGTTAATGGTTTCTCACCGCACCTGTCTCACTAACGGCCATCATTCACAAGGAGGGAAGTGCGAGGGGTTAATGGTTTCTCACCGCACCTGTCTCACTGACGGCCATCATTTACAAGGAGGGAAGTGCGAGGGGTTAATGGTTTCTCACCGCACCTGTCTCACTGACGGCCATCATTCACAAGGAGGGAAGTGCGAGGGGTTAATGGTTCTTACCGCACCTGTCTCACTGACGGCCATCATTCACAAGGAGGGAAGTGCGCAGGGTTAATGGTTTCTCACCGCACCTGTCTCACTGATGGCCATCATTCACACGGAGGGAAGTGCGAGGGGTTAATGGTTTCTTACCGCACCTGTCTCACTGACCGTCATCATTCACAAAGAGGGAAGTGCGAGGGGTTAATGGTTTCTCACAGCACCTGTCTCACTGACGGCCATCATTCACAAGGAGGGAAATGCGTAGGGTTAATGGTTTCTCACAGCACCTGTCTCACTGACGGCCATCATTCACAAGGAGAGAAGTGCGAGGGGTTAATGGTTTCTCACCGCACCTGTCTCACTGAAGGCCATCATTCACAAGGAGGGAAGTGCGCAGGGTTAATGGTTTCTCATCGCACCTGTCTCACTGACGGCCATCATTCACAAGGAGGTAGGTGCGAGGGGTTAATGGTTCTTACCGCACCTGTCTCACTGACGGCCATCATTCACAAAGAGGGAAGTGCGAGGGGTTAATGGTTTCTCACAGCACCTGTCTCACTGACGGCCATCATTCACAAGGAGGGAAATGCGTAGGGTTAATGGTTTCTTACAGCACCTGTCTCACTGACGGCCATCATTCACAAGGAGGGAAGTGCGAGGGGTTAATGGTTCTTACCGCACCTGTCTCACTGACGGCCATCATTCACAAGGAGGGAAGTGCGAGGGGTTAATGGTTTCTCACCGCACCTGTCTCACTGACGGCCATCATTCACAAGGAGGGAAGTGCGAGGGGTTAATGGTTTCTCACCGCACCTGTCTCACTGACGGCCATCATTCACAAGGAGGTAAGTGCGAGGGGTTAATGGTTTCTCACTGCACCTGTCTCACTGACGGCCATCATTCACACGGAGGGAAGAGCAAGGGGTTAATGGTTTCTCACAGCACCTGTCTCACTGACGGCCGTCATTCACAAGGAGGGAAGAGCGAGGGGTTAATGGTTTCTCACCGCACCTGTCTCACTGACGGCCATCATTCACAAGGAGGGAAGTGCGAGGGGTTAATGGTTCTTACCGCACCTGTCTCACTGACGGCAATCATTCACAAGGAGGGAAGTGCGAGGGGTTAAGGGGTTTCTCACCGCACCTGTCTCACTGACGGCCATCATTCACAAGGAGGGAAGTGCGAGGGGTTATTGGATTGTCACCGCACCTGTCTCACTGATGGCCATCATTCACAAGGAGGGAAGTGCGAGGGGTTAATGCTTTCTCACTGCACCTGTCTCACTGACAGCCATCATTCACAAGGAGGGAAGTGCAAGGGGTTAATGGTTTCTCACCGCACCTGTCTCACTGACGGCCATCATTCACAAGGAGGGAAGTGCGAGGGGTTAATGGATTGTCACCGCACCTGTCTCACTGACGGCCATCATTCACAAGGAGGGAAGTGCGAGGGGTTAATGGTTTCTCACTGCACCTGTCTCACTGACGGCCATCATTCACAAGGAGGGAAGTGCGAGGGGTTAATGGTTTCTCACAGCACCTGTCTCACTGACGGCGGTCATTCACAAGGAGGGAAGTGCGAGGGGTTAATGGTTTCTTACCGCACCTGTCTCACTGACGGCCATCATTCACAAGTAGGGAAGTGCGAGGGGTTAATGGTTTCTCACCGCACCTTTCTCACTGACGGCCATCATTCACAAGTACGGAAGTGCGAGGGGTTAATGGTTTCTCACAGCACCTCTCTCACTGACGGCCATCATTCACAAGGAGGGAAGTGCGAGGGGTTAATGGTTTCTCACTGCACCTCTCTCACTGACGGCCATCATTCACAAGGAGGGAAGTGCGAGGGGTTAATGGTTTCTTACCGCACCTGTCTCACTGACGGCCATCATTCACAAGGAGGGAAGTGCGCAGGGTTAATGGTTCTTACCGCACCTGTCTCACTGACGGCCATCATTCACAAGGAGGGAAGTGCGAGGGGTTAATGGTTTCTTACCGCACCTGTCTCACTGACGGCCATCATTCACAAGGAGGGAAGTGCAAGGGGTTAATGGTTTCTCACAGCTCCTGTCTCACTGACGGCCGTCATTCACAAGGAGGGAAGAGCGAGGGGTTAATGGTTTCTCACTGCACCTGTCTCACTGACGGCCATCATTCACACGGAGGGTAGTGCGAGGGGTTAATGGTTTCTCACCGCACAAGTCTCACTGACGGCCATCATTCACAAGGAGGGTAGTGCGAGGGGTTAATGGTTTCTCACCGCACCTCTCTCACTGACGGCCATCATTCACAAGGAGGGAAGTGCGCAGGGTTAATGGTTTCTCACTGCACCTCTCTCACTGACGGCCATCATTCACAAGGAGGGAAGTGCTAGGGGTTAATGGTTTCTCACCGCACCTGTCTCACTGACGGCCATCATTCACAAGGACGGAAGTGCGAGGGGTTAATGGTTTCTCACCGCACCGGTCTCACTGACGGCCATCACTCACAAGGAGGGAAGTGCGAGGGGTTAATGGTTTCTCACCGCACCTGTCTCACTGACGGCCATCATTCACAAGGAGGGAAGTGCGAGGGGTTAATGGTTTCTCACTGCACCTCTCTCACTGACGGCCATCATTCACAAGGAGGGTAGTGCGAGGGGTTAATGGTTTCTCACCGCACCTGTCTCACTGACGGCCATCATTCACAAGGACGGAAGTGCGAGGGGTTAATGGTTTCTCACCGCACCGGTCTCACTGACGGCCATCACTCACAAGGAGGGAAGTGCGAGGGGTTAATGGTTTCTTACCGCCCCTGTCTCACTGACGGCCATCATTCACAAGGAGGGAAGTGCGAGGGGTTAATGGTTTCTCACCGCACCGGTCTCACTGACGGCCATCACCCACAAGGAGGGAAGTGCGAGGGGTTAATGGTTTCTCACCGCACCTGTCTCACTGACGGCCATCATTCACAAGGAGGGAAGTGCACAGGGTTAATGGTTTCTCACCGCACCTGTCTCAATGAGGGCCATCATTTACAAGGAGGGAAGAGCGAGGAGTTAATGGTTTCTCACCGCACCGGTCTCACTGACGGCCATCATTCACAAGGAGGGAAGAGCGAGGGGTTAATGGTTTCTCACCGCACATGTCTCACTGACGGCCATCATTTACAAGGAGGGAAGTGCGCAGGGTTAATGGTTTCTCACCGCACCGGTCTCACTGACGGCCATCATTTACATGGAGGGAAGTGCGCAGGGTTAATGGTTTCTCACCGCCCCTGTCTCACTGACGGCCATCATTCACAAGGAGGGAAGAGCGAGGGGTTAATGGTTTCTTACCGCCACTGTCTCACTGACGGCCATCATTCACAAGGAGGGAAGAGCGAGGGATTAATGTTTTCTCACCGCACCTGTCTCACTGACGGCCATCATTCACAAGGAGGGAAGTGCGCAGGGTTAATGGTTTCTTACCGCACCTGTCTCACTGACGGCCATCATTCACAAGTAGGGAAGTGCGAGGGGTTAATGGTTTCTCACCGCACCTTTCTCACTGACGGCCATCATTCACAAGTACGGAAGTGCGAGGGGTTAATGGTTTCTCACAGCACCTCTCTCACTGACGGCCATCATTCACAAGGAGGGAAGTGCGAGGGGTTAATGGTTTCTCACTGCACCTCTCTCACTGACGGCCATCATTCACAAGGAGGGAAGTGCGAGGGGTTAATGGTTTCTTACCGCACCTGTCTCACTGACGGCCATCATTCACAAGGAGGGAAGTGCGCGGGGTTAATGGTTCTTACCGCACCTGTCTCACTGACGGCCATCATTCACAAGGAGGGAAGTGCGAGGGGTTAATGGTTTCTTACCGCACCTGTCTCACTGACGGCCATCATTCACAAGGAGGGAAGTGCGAGGGGTTAATGGTTTCTCACAGCACCTGTCTCACTGACGGCCGTCATTCACAAGGAGGGAAGAGCGAGGGGTTAATGGTTTCTCACTGCACCTGTCTCACTGACGGCCATCATTCACACGGAGGGTAGTGCGAGGGGTTAATGGTTTCTCACCGCACAAGTCTCACTGACGGCCATCATTCACAAGGAGGGTAGTGCGAGGGGTTAATGGTTTCTCACCGCACCTCTCTCACTGACGGCCATCATTCACAAGGAGGGAAGTGCGCAGGGTTAATGGTTTCTCACTGCACCTCTCTCACTGACGGCCATCATTCACAAGGAGGGAAGTGCGAGGGGTTAATGGTTTCTCACCGCACCTGTCTCACTGACGGCCATCATTCACAAGGACGGAAGTGCGAGGGGTTAATGGTTTCTCACCGCACCGGTCTCACTGACGGCCATCACTCACAAGGAGGGAAGTGCGAGGGGTTACTGGTTTCTCACCGCACCTGTCTCACTGACGGCCATCATTCACAAGGAGGGAAGTGCGAGGGGTTAATGGTTTCTCACTGCACCTCTCTCACTGACGGCCATCATTCACAAGGAGGGTAGTGCGAGGGGTTAATGGTTTCTCACCGCACCTGTCTCACTGACGGCTCTCATTCACAAGGACGGAAGTGCGAGGGGTTAATGGTTTCTAACCGCACCGGTCTCCCTGACGGCCATCACTCACAAGGAGGGAAGTGCGAGGGGTTAATGGTTTCTTACCGCCCCTGTCTCACTGACGGCCATCATTCACAAGGAGGGAAGTGCGAGGGGTTAATGGTTTCTCACCGCACCGGTCTCACTGACGGCCATCACCCACAAGGAGGGAAGTGCGAGGGGTTAATGGTTTCTCACCGCACCTGTCTCACTGACGGCCATCATTCACAAGGAGGGAAGTGCACAGGGTTAATGGTTTCTCACCGCACCTGTCTCACTGACGGCCATCATTTACAAGGAGGGAAGAGCGAGGAGTTAATGGTTTCTCACCGCACCGGTCTCACTGACGGCCATCATTCACAAGGAGGGAAGAGCGAGGGGTTAATGGTTTCTCACCGCACATGTCTCACTGACGGCCATCATTTACAAGGAGGGAAGTGCGCAGGGTTAATGGTTTCTCACCGCACCGGTCTCACTGACGGCCATCATTTACATGGAGGGAAGTGCGCAGGGTTAATGGTTTCTCACCGCACCTGTCTCACTGACGGCCATCATTCACAAGGAGGGAAGAGCGAGGGGTTAATGGTTTCTTACCTCCACTGTCTCACTGACGGCCATCATTCACAAGGAGGGAAGAGCGAGGGATTAATGTTTTCTCACCGCACCTGTCTCACTGACGGCCATCATTCACAAGGAGGGAAGTGCGCAGGGTTAATGGTTTCTCACCGCACTTGTCTCACTGACGGCCATCATTCACACGGAGGGAAGAGCGAGGTGTTAATGGATTCTCACCGCACCTGTCTCACTGACGGCCATCATTCACACTGAGGGTAGTGCGAGGGGTTAATGGTTTCTCACAGCACCTGTCTCACTGACGGCCATCATTCACAAGGAGGTAAGTGCGAGGGGTTAATGGTTTCTCACCGCACCTGTCTCACTGACGGCCGTTATTCACAAGGAGGGAAGTGTGAGGGGTTAATGGTTTCTCACCGCACCTGTCTCACTGACGGCCATCATTCACACGGAGGGAAGTGCGAGGGGTTAATGGTTTCTCACAGCACCTGTCTCACTGACGGCCATCATTCACAAGGAGGGAAGAGCGCAGGGTTAATAGTTTCTCACTGCACCTGTCTCACTGACGGCCATCATTCACAAGGAGGGAAGTGCGAGGGGTTAATGGTTTCTCACCGCACCGGTCTCACTGACGGCCATCATTTACAAGGAGGGAAGAGCGTGGGATTAATGGTTTCTCACCGCACCTGTCTCACTGACAGCCATCATTCACAAGGAGGGCAGTGCGAGGGGTTAATGGTTTCTCACAGCACCTGTCTCACTGACGGCCATCATTTACAAGGAGGGAAGAGCGTGGGATTAATGGATTCTCACAGCACCTTTCTCACTGACGGCCATCATTCACAAGGAGGTAAGTGCGAGGGGTTAATGGTTTCTCACAGCACCTGTCTCACTGACGGCCGTCATTCACAAGGAGGGAAGTGCGAGGGGTTAATGGTTCTTACCGCACCTGTCTCACTGACGGCCATCATTCACAAGGAGGGAAGTGCGAGGGGTTAATGGTTTCTCACCGCACCTGTCTCACTGACGGCCATCATTCACAAGGAGGGAAGTGCGAGGGGTTAATGGTTTCTCACAGCACCTGTCTCACTGACGGCCATCATTCACAAGGAGGTAAGTGCGAGGGGTTAATGGTTTCTCACAGCACCTGTCTCACTGACGGCCGTCATTCACAAGGAGGGAAGTGCGAGGGGTTAATGGTTCTTACCGCACCTGTCTCACTGACGGACATCATTCACAAGGAGGGAAGTGCGAGGGGTTAATGGTTTCTCACCGCACCTGTCTCACTGACGGCCATCATTCACAAGGAGGGAAGTGCGAGGGGTTAATGGATTGTCACCGCACCTGTCTCACTGATGGCCATCATTCACAAGGAGGGAACTGCGAGGGGTTAATGGTTTCTCACTGCACCTGTCTCACTGACGGCCATCATTCACAAGGAGGGAAGTGCGAGGGGTTAATGGTTTCTCACCGCACCTGTCTCACTGACGGCCATCATTCACAAGAAGGGAAGTGCGAGGGGTTAATGGATTGTCACCGCACCTGTCTCACTGACGGCCATCATTCACAAGGAGGGAAGTGCGAGGGGTTAATGGTTTCTCACTGCACCTGTCTCACTGACGGCCATCATTCACAAGGAGGGAAGTGCGAGGGGTTAATGGTTTCTCACAGCACCTGTCTCACTGACGGCGGTCATTCACAAGGAGGGAAGTGCGAGGGGTTAATGGTTTCTTACCGCACCTGTCTCACTGACGGCCATCATTCACAAGTAGGGAAGTGCGAGGGGTTAATGGTTTCTCACCGCACCTTTCTCACTGACGGCCATCATTCACAAGTACGGAAGTGCGAGGGGTTAATGGTTTCTCGCAGCACCTCTCTCACTGACGGCCATCATTCACAAGGAGGGAAGTGCGAGGGGTTAATGGTTTCTCACTGCACCTCTCTCACTGACGGCCATCATTCACAAGGAGGGAAGTGCGAGGGGTTAATGGTTTCTTACCGCACCTTTTTCACTGACGGCCATCATTCACAAGGAGGGAAGTGCGCGGGGTTAATGGTTCTTACCGCACCTGTCTCACTGACGGCCATCATTAACAAGGAGGGAAGTGCGAGGGGTTAATGGTTTCTTACCGCACCTGTCTCACTGACGGCCATCATTCACAAGGAGGGAAGTGCGAGGGGTTAATGGTTTCTCACAGCACCTGTCTCACTGACGGCCGTCATTCACAAGGAGGGAAGAGCGAGGGGTTAATGGTTTCTCACTGCACCTGTCTCACTGACGGCCATCATTCACACGGAGGGTAGTGCGAGGGGTTAATGGTTTCTCACCGCACAAGTCTCACTGACGGCCATCATTCACAAGGAGGGAAGTGCGAGGGGTTAATGGTTTCTCACCGCACCTCTTTCACTGACGGCCATCATTCACAAGGAGGGAAGTGCGCAGGGTTAATGGTTTCTCACTGCACCTCTCTCACTGACGGCCATCATTCACAAGGAGGGAAGTGCGAGGGGTTAATGGTTTCTCACCGCACCTGTCTCACTGACGGCCATCATTCACAAGGACGGAAGTGCGAGGGGTTAATGGTTTCTCACCGCACCGGTCTCACTGACGGCCATCACTCACAAGGAGGGAAGTGCGAGGGGTTACTGGTTTCTCACCGCACCTGTCTCACTGACGGCCATCATTCACAAGGAGGAAAGTGCGAGGGGTTAATGGTTTCTCACTGCACCTCTCTCACTGACGGCCATCATTCACAAGGAGGGTAGTGCGAGGGGTTAATGGTTTCTCACCGCACCTGTCTCACTGACGGCCATCATTCACAAGGACGGAAGTGCGAGGGGTTAATGGTTTCTCACCGCACCGGTCTCACTGACGGCCATCACTCACAAGGAGGGAAGTGCGAGGGGTTAATGGTTTCTTACCGCCCCTGTCTCACTGACGGCCATCATTCACAAGGAGGGAAGTGCGAGGGGTTAATGGTTTCTCACCGCACCGGTCTCACTGACGGCCATCACCCACAAGGAGGGAAGTGCGAGGGGTTAATGGTTTCTCACCGCACCTGTCTCACTGACGGCCATCATTCACAAGGAGGGAAGTGCACAGGGTTAATGGTTTCTCACCACACCTGTCTCACTGACGGCCATCATTTACAAGGAGGGAAGAGCGAGGAGTTAATGGTTTCTCACCGCACCGGTCTCACTGACGGCCATCATTCACAAGGAGGGAAGAGCGAGGGGTTAATGGTTTCTCACCGCACATGTCTCACTGACGGCCATCATTTACAAGGAGGGAAGTGCGCAGGGTTAATGGTTTCTCACCGCACCGGTCTCACTGACGGCCATCATTTACATGGAGGGAAGTGCGCAGGGTTAATGGTTTCTCACCGCCCCTGTCTCACTGACGGCCATCATTCACAAGGAGGGAAGATCGAGGGGTTAATGGTTTCTTACTGCCACTGTCTCACTGACGGCCATCATTCACAAGGAGGGAAGAGCGAGGGATTAATGTTTTCTCACCGCACCTGTCTCACTGACGGCCATCATTCACAAGGAGGGAAGTGCGCAGGGTTAATGGTTTCTTACCGCACCTGTCTCACTGACGGCCATCATTCACAAGTAGGGAAGTGCGAGGGGTTAATGGTTTCTCACCGCACCTTTCTCACTGACGGCCATCATTCACAAGTACGGAAGTGCGAGGGGTTAATGGTTTCTCACAGCACCTCTCTCACTGACGGCCATCATTCACAAGGAGGGAAGTGCGAGGGGTTAATGGTTTCTCACAGCACCTCTCTCACTGACGGCCATCATTCACAAGGAGGGAAGTGCGAGGGGTTAATGGTTTCTCACTGCACCTCTCTCACTGACGGCCATCATTCACAAGGAGGGAAGTGCGAGGGGTTAATGGTTTCTTACCGCACCTGTCTCACTGACGGCCATCATTCACAAGGAGGGAAGTGCGCGGGGTTAATGGTTCTTACCGCACCTGTCTCACTGACGGCCATCATTCACAAGGAGGGAAGTGCGAGGGGTTAATGGTTTCTTACCGCACCTGTCTCACTGACGGCCATCATTCACAAGGAGGGAAGTGCGAGGGGTTAATGGTTTCTCACAGCACCTGTCTCACTGACGGCCGTCATTCACAAGGCGGGAAGAGCGAGGGGTTAATGGTTTCTCACTGCACCTGTCTCACTGACGGCCATCATTTACACGGAGGGTAGTGCGAGGGGTTAATGGTTTCTCACCGCACAAGTCTCACTGACGGCCATCATTCACAAGGAGGGTAGTGCGAGGGGTTAATGGTTTCTCACCGCACCTCTCTCACTGACGGCCATCATTCACAAGGAGGGAAGTGCGCAGGGTTAATGGTTTCTCACCGCACCTCTCTCACTGACGGCCATCATTCACAAGGAGGGAAGTGCTAGGGGTTAATGGTTTCTCACCGCACCTGTCTCACTGACGGCCATCATTCACAAGGACGGAAGTGCGAGGGGTTAATGGTTTCTCACCGCACCGGTCTCACTGACGGCCATCACTCACAAGAAGGGAAGTGCGAGGGGTTACTGGTTTCTCACCGCACCTGTCTCACTGACGGCCATCATTCACAAGGAGGGAAGTGCGAGGGGTTAATGGTTTCTCACTGCACCTCTCTCACTGACGGCCATCATTCACAAGGAGGGTAGTGCGAGGGGTTAATGGTTTCTCACCGCACCTGTCTCACTGACGGCCATCATTCACAAGGACGGAAGTGCGAGGGGTTAATGGTTTCTCACCGCACCGGTCTCACTGACGGCCATCACTCACAAGGAGGGAAGTGCGAGGGGTTAATGGTTTCTTACCGCCCCTGTCTCACTGACGGCCATCATTCACAAGGAGGGAAGTGCGAGGGGTTAATGGTTTCTCACCGCACCGGTCTCACTGACGGCCATCACCCACAAGGAGGGAAGTGCGAGGGGTTAATGGTTTCTCACCGCACCTGTCTCACTGACGGCCATCATTCACAAGGAGGGAAGTGCACAGGGTTAATGGTTTCTCACCGCACCTGTCTCACTGACGGCCATCATTTACAAGGAGGGAAGAGCGAGGAGTTAATGGTTTCTCACCGCACCGGTCTCAATGACGGCCATCATTCACAAGGAGGGAAGTGCGAGGGGTTAATGGTTTCTCACCGCACCGGTCTCACTGACGGCCATCACCCACAAGGAGGGAAGTGCGAGGGGTTAATGGTTTCTCACCGCACCTGTCTCACTGACGGCCATCATTCACAAGGAGGGAAGTGCACAGGGTTAATGGTTTCTCACCGCACCTGTCTCACTGACGGCCATCATTTACAAGGAGGGAAGAGCGAGGGGTTAATGGTTTCTCACCGCACATGTCTCACTGACGGCCATCATTTACAAGGAGGGAAGTGCGCAGGATTAATGGTTTCTCACCGCACCTGTCTCACTAACGGCCATCATTCACAAGGAGGGAAGTGCGAGGGGTTAATGGTTTCTCACCGCACCTGTCTCACTGACGGCCATCATTTACAAGGAGGGAAGTGCGAGGGGTTAATGGTTTCTTACCGCACCTGTCTCACTGACGGCCATCATTCACAAGGAGGGAAGTGCGAGGGGTTAATGGTTTCTCACAGCACCTGTCTCACTGACGGCCGTCATTCACAAGGCGGGAAGAGCGAGGGGTTAATGGTTTCTCACTGCACCTGTCTCACTGACGGCCATCATTTACACGGAGGGTAGTGCGAGGGGTTAATGGTTTCTCACCGCACAAGTCTCACTGACGGCCATCATTCACAAGGAGGGTAGTGCGAGGGGTTAATGGTTTCTCACCGCACCTCTCTCACTGACGGCCATCATTCACAAGGAGGGAAGTGCGCAGGGTTAATGGTTTCTCACCGCACCTCTCTCACTGACGGCCATCATTCACAAGGAGGGAAGTGCTAGGGGTTAATGGTTTCTCACCGCACCTGTCTCACTGACGGCCATCATTCACAAGGACGGAAGTGCGAGGGGTTAATGGTTTCTCACCGCACCGGTCTCACTGACGGCCATCACTCACAAGAAGGGAAGTGCGAGGGGTTACTGGTTTCTCACCGCACCTGTCTCACTGACGGCCATCATTCACAAGGAGGGAAGTGCGAGGGGTTAATGGTTTCTCACTGCACCTCTCTCACTGACGGCCATCATTCACAAGGAGGGTAGTGCGAGGGGTTAATGGTTTCTCACCGCACCTGTCTCACTGACGGCCATCATTCACAAGGACGGAAGTGCGAGGGGTTAATGGTTTCTCACCGCACCGGTCTCACTGACGGCCATCACTCACAAGGAGGGAAGTGCGAGGGGTTAATGGTTTCTTACCGCCCCTGTCTCACTGACGGCCATCATTCACAAGGAGGGAAGTGCGAGGGGTTAATGGTTTCTCACCGCACCGGTCTCACTGACGGCCCATCACCCACAAGGAGGGAAGTGCGAGGGGTTAATGGTTTCTCACCGCACCTGTCTCACTGACGGCCATCATTCACAAGGAGGGAAGTGCACAGGGTTAATGGTTTCTCACCGCACCTGTCTCACTGACGGCCATCATTTACAAGGAGGGAAGAGCGAGGAGTTAATGGTTTCTCACCGCACCGGTCTCAATGACGGCCATCATTCACAAGGAGGGAAGTGCGAGGGGTTAATGGTTTCTCACCGCACCGGTCTCACTGACGGCCATCACCCACAAGGAGGGAAGTGCGAGGGGTTAATGGTTTCTCACCGCACCTGTCTCACTGACGGCCATCATTCACAAGGAGGGAAGTGCACAGGGTTAATGGTTTCTCACCGCACCTGTCTCACTGACGGCCATCATTTACAAGGAGGGAAGAGCGAGGGGTTAATGGTTTCTCACCGCACATGTCTCACTGACGGCCATCATTTACAAGGAGGGAAGTGCGCAGGATTAATGGTTTCTCACCGCACCGGTCTCACTGGCGGCCATCATTTACATGGAGGGAAGTGCGCAGGGTTAATGGTTTCTCACCGCCCCTGTCTCACTGACGGCCATCATTCACAAGGAGGGAAGAGCGAGGGATTAATGGTTTCTCACTGCACCTGTCTCACTGACGGCCATCATTCACAAGGAGGGAAGTGCGCAGGGTTAATGGTTTCTCACCGCACCTGTCTCACTGACGGCCATCATTCACAAGGAGGGAAGTGCGCAGGGTTAATGGTTTCTCACAGCATCTGTCTCACTGACGGCCATAATTCACACGGAGGGAAGAGCGAGGTGTTAATGGATTTTCACCGCACCTGTCTCACTGACGGCCATCATTCACAAGGAGGGAAGTGCGCAGGGTTAATGGTTTCTCACCGCACTTGTCTCACTGACGGCCATAATTCACACGGAGGGAAGAGCGAGGGGTTAATGGTTTCTCACCGCCCCTGTCTCACTGACGGCCATCATTCACAAGGAGGGAAGTGCGCAGGGTTAATGGTTTCTCATCGCACTTGTCTCACTGACGGCCATAATTCACACGGAGGGAAGAGCGAGGGGTTAATGGTTTCTCACCGCCCCTGTCTCACTGACGGCCATCATTCACAAGGAGGGAAGAGCGAGGGATTAATGGTTTCTCACTGCACCTGTCTCACTGACGGCCATCATTCACAAGGAGGGAAGTGCGCAGGGTTAATGGTTTCTCACCGCACTTGTCTCACTGACGGCCATAATTCACACGGAGGGAAGAGCGAGGTGTTAATGGATTTTCACCGCACCTGTCTCACTGACGGCCATCATTCACACTGAGGGTAGTGCGAGGGGTTAATGGTTTCTCACAGCACCTGTCTCACTGACGGCCATCATTCACAAGGAGGTAAGTGCGAGGGGTTAATGGTTTCTCACCGCACCTGTCTCACTGACGGCCGTTATTCACAAGGAGGGAAGTGTGAGGGGTTAATGGTTTCTCACCGCACCTGTCTCACTGACGGCCATCATTCACACGGAGGGAAGTGCGAGGGGTTAATGGTTTCTCACAGCACCTGTCTCACTGACGGCCATCATTCACAAGGAGGGAAGAGCGCAGGGTTAATAGTTTCTCACTGCACCTGTCTCACTGACGGCCATCATTCACAAGGAGGGAAGTGCGAGGGGTTAATGGTTTCTCACAGCACCTGTCTCACTGACGGCCATCATTCACAAGGAGGGAAGTGCGCAGGGTTAATGGTTTCTCACCGCACTTGTCTCACTGACGGCCATAATTCACACGGAGGGAAGAGCGAGGTGTTAATGGATTCTCACTGCACCTGTCTCACTGACGGCCATCATTCAGAAGGAGGGTAGTGCGAGGGGTTAATGGTTTCTCACCGCACCGGTCTCACTGACGGCCATCACCCACAAGGAGGGAAGTGCGAGGGGTTAATGGTTTCTCACCGCACCTGTCTCACTGACGGCCATCATTCACAAGGAGGTAAGTGCACAGGGTTAATGGTTTCTCACCGCACCTGTCTCACTGACGGCCATCATTTACATGGAGGGAAGTGCGAGGGGTTAATGGTTTCTTAACGCCCCTGTCTCACTGACGGCCATCATTCACAAGGAGGGAAGAGCGCAGGGTTAATGGTTTCTCACTGCACCTGTCTCACTGACGGCCATCATTCACAAGGATGGAAGTGCGAGGGGTTAATGGTTTCTCACAGCACCTGTCTCACTGACGGCCATCATTCACAAGGAGGGAAGTGCGCAGGGTTAATGGTTTCTCACCGCACTTGTCTCACTGAAGGCCATCATTCACAAGGAGGTAAGTGCGAGGGGTTAATGGTTTCTCACCGCACCTGTCTCACTGACGGCCGTTATTCACAAGGAGGGAAGTGCGAGGGGTTAATGGTTTCTCACCGCACCGGTCTCACTGACGGCCATCACCCACAAGGAGGGAAGTGCGAGGGGTTAATGGTTTCTCACCGCACCTGTCTCACTGACGGCCATCATTCACAAGGAGGGAAGTGCACAGGGTTAATGGTTTCTCACCGCACCTGTCTCACTGACGGCCATCATTTACATGGAGGGAAGTGCGAGGGGTTAATGGTTTCTTAACGCCCCTGTCTCACTGACGGCCATCATTCACAAGGAGGTAAGTGCGAGGGGTAAATGGTTTCTTACCGCCCCTGTCTCACTGACGGCCATCATTCACAAGGAGGGAAGAGCGAGGGGTTAATGGTTTCTCACCGCACATGTCTCACTGACGGCCATCATTTACAAGGAGGGAAGTGCGCAGGGTTAATGGTTTCTCACCGCACCGGTCTCACTGACGGCCATCATTTACATGGAGGGAAGTGCGCAGGGTTAATGGTTTCTCACCGCACCTGTCTCACTGACGGCCATCTTTCACAAGGATGGAAGAGCGAGGTGTTAATGGATTCTCACCGCACCTGTCTCACTGACGGCCATCATTTACAAGGAGGGAAGAGCGAGGGATTAATGTTTTCTCACCGCACCTGTCTCACTGACGGCCATCATTCACAAGGAGGGAAGTGCGCAGGGTTAATGGTTTCTCACCGCCACTGTCTCACTGACGGCCATCATTCACAAGGAGGGAAGAGCGAGGGATTAATGTTTTCTCACCGCACCTGTCTCACTGACGGCCATCATTCACAAGGAGGGAAGTGCGCAGGGTTAATGGTTTCTCACCGCACTTGTCTTACTGACGGCCATAATTCACACGGAGGGAAGAGCGAGGTGTTAATGGATTCTCACCGCACCTGTCTCACTGACGGCCATCATTCACACTGAGGGTAGTGCGAGGGGTTAATGGTTTCTCACAGCACCTGTCTCACTGACGGCCATCATTCACAAGGAGGTAAGTGCGAGGGGTTAATGGTTTCTCACCGCACCTGTCTCACTGACGGCCGTTATTCACAAGGAGGGAAGTGTTAGGGGTTAATGGTTTCTCACCGCACCTGTCTCACTGACGGCCATCATTCACACGGAGGGAAGTGCGAGGGGTTAATGGTTTCTCACAGCACCTGTCTCACTGACGGCCATCATTCACA